>NC_030681.2:149517872-149740372 GCF_000004195.4 Xenopus tropicalis
AGGAACCCTTCCTATTGGCTGCACCCCTTACTGGCAACTTCCCAGTACTCTTGGCCAATCTGAGTGTTGCCAGAACTTTGTGGAATTAAACCAGTTGGTTTGTAGGTTGGAATAAATGTTGTTTTGGCACTACATGGCATAATCATTTGGGCAAGTGCAGAGATATGGCAGGCCATAGGGAGTTATATGAGCCTAATATCTAAAGTTGTGCTCCATCTGTAGTTATTGGTATTTACCAAAGTGGCCAATGTGACCTACCGACGTGGCCTTGTGTGTGGCTCCCAGATTTGCCATTTTTGGAAAATGAAACTCAGCAAAGTTACATTTTTCAGTTGGGTTGAAAAAAGACCCAACAAGTACAACCCCTCCAAATGGCCCCCAAGGCGCAAATATACACATACACTCCTACCAACCTATCTATACACTCACTATATATACTATATAAACCATATATACCAACATCAGTACTAACTGTAGATTTTAGTATCACAATAGCCTTGGGTACTATGCTTGTCCAAGAAATACAATTGGGAAATATTTCCAAGGGTATTAGGTCCCCTTTAAATATGAAGCCTTTCTTAGCTGGCTTTTTGGATAACTGGTTAATATATATAGAGCTAGGGTTGCCATCCCAGTTTATCAAACAGCTGTCTGGTTTAAAACTTTCTGTCCAGTTTATAACATTGAGAAAACTGGGCAGGAATCCAGGCAATTGTGTCTAAGTGATGCACTAACCCTCCCCGGTGGCAAAACCCCACCCAACACTGCACCCACCCCTCATGTCATCATGCCCCACCCCCAGCATCGCTGCCTTACCCCCAATGCCATCTGCCCCACCCCCAGCATTGCTGCCCTACCCCCGATGCCATCTGCCCCACCCCCAGCATCTATGTCCTACCCCTGATGCCATCTGCCCCACCCCCAGCATCTCTGCCCTACCCCGATGCCATCTGCCCCACCCCCAGCATCGCTGCCCTACCCCCGATGCCATCTGCCCCACCCCCTTTGTTCAGGTTTTGCCACCAGTAAAGATGGCAGAGAGTTTACACCAGCTCAACATCATCAAGGGGAGATTGAAGATCTGGAAAGATTTGTTTTATCATCATCAGTTCTGTCAACAGATTTCCAGGGGCCCCGCACCCCGCACCCTGCACCCCGCAAAGGACCCCAGCCATAGCCCCCATCCCCCATCCCCGAGTGCGCATACATTATTCTTCCCTTAGGCGCGTGGGGAGAGGGGGATCTGCGGGTCGGGGGCACTATTTTTTACCGTTGCCCCGCCGGCCCAGTCCAACCCTGCGCCCTAGGCACATGCCCTCTGGTTCCTATATATAAATACGCCCCTTTGTATAAATGCAGCTATAGTTAGACTTCTGCAACTCCCAAATACTAAAGGTGCACATAAGAGTGAGATTATTATTATTATTACCATTATCACACATTTATAAGGCACCAACATATCCCACAGTGCTGTACAATAAGGTGTATACGGCAAACATACACAGTTTATACACACACTGATTCAGAGGTAAAGAGAGGCTTATTCAGTAGTGTTGCTTGCTAAAAAAAATCTTATTCTCTTTATTCATATAGTTCTGCTAATTAATATTGTTTCTACCACTATGTGACTGTATTTTATTATTTTTATTTTTTTTATTGATCAAAATCAGTTTTCTGATTGCTGGTGAAACCCAAACGCTTAGTAAGATTAGAATGAGCAGCTGCAATTCAGTAGCGCTTCACCCTCATTGGCTACGCTGAACTTCCCAATTAAGAAATATAAAAATATGGATTATTTTGATTATTTTTTCATTTTCTCATCTTATAAAATGATTCTTCTTTTTTGCAGAGTGTTAAACTTCATTATTTACATCGTTAATTAACCAGCAAGTTAGTTAATGCCATTCAGGTCTATTGTACCGGTTGCCTGGAACTTAGGGGCTGGTAACATTTACACCGAAATGCGGGAAGACTTTTATTGTTTAACAGTTGCTCCCCCTTGTGGAATATGACAAAATGACAAAGCTTTTAGATTTTTAAGATTAGCAGGAACATTAGTACAGATACAATGCGTGCAACTGAAAAACACAGTCGCACTTGCATAAAAAAAAAGATTTTAAAAAACGGATAAATTCTTCTGTTTCTTTATAACAAAAAAAAGATGGATGTTTCTTCATTTATAATAAATGTCATTAATGTCGTGATGGTCATGTTTTTTTCATCCACCTTGTGTTTACATTAGAATACCTTATAATTAATTTGAAAGAAAGTATATGCAAAGAATGGTCATTAAATCTCATTTTGAAAAATGAATAGATAGATAGATAGATAGATAGATAGATGGGCAGACAGAGAAAGAAAGAAAGAAAGAAAGAAAGAAAGAAAGAAAGAAAGAAAGAAAGAAAGAAAGAAAGAAAGAAAGAAAGAGAAAAACAAATAAAGAGAAACAGAGATAGGGAGAGAGAAAGAAAGAAAGAATAAAGTCTAAAACAACTCCAGTTGTTTTAGATTTAATTCTACTTGATATTCTACTAGATAATTCTACTAGATGATAGATAGATAGATAGATAGATAGATGGGCAGACAGATGAAGAAAAAAAGAAAGAGAGAGAGAGAGAAAGAAAGAAAGAGAGAGAAAGAGGAAAGAAAGAAAGAAAGAAAGAAAGAAAGAAAGAAAGAAAGAAAGAAAGAAAGAAAGAAAGAAAGAAAGAAAGAAAGAGAGAGAAAAAAAAAGAAAGAAAGAAGTCTATAACAGCTCCAGTTAGTTCTACTAGATAATTCTACTAGATGATAGATAGATAGATAGATAGATAGATAGATAGATAGATAGATAGATGCATGGGCAGACAGATGAAGAAAAAAAAAGAGAGAGAGAAAGAAAGAAAGAAAGAAAGAAATCCAGTTGTTTTAGACTTAATTCTACTAGATACTGTATATCATGACCTGGATGAATGAGAATCTTTATAGACAAAGAGAAAGAAAGAAAAAATAAAGATGATAGTTTGATCATTATAGATAGTTTGATGATGATAGATAGATAGATAGATAGATAGATAGATAGATAGATGTGAATTTATATAAAGTAAATGTACACAGTTACAGAAATCAACTGCTTTGAGAAACAGTAGGAAGCAGGTCCCTTCCCCATTGAGCTTACAATCTAAGTAGTAGTTGGTGCCTTATCATCCCCTGCACCTGTGTAACTGTTTGCATGACAGGGCACTGTGTGTCTATCCACACTCTGTCATATATATTTATACTGATTCCCATGCCTACATTCATGGTATATATTCCTCCAGATATAATAAAGTAATAAACCCCCCTAATGCTCTCCCTGGCTCTTGCTCGCACTGCGGCTTATTTAGTTCTGTGAGCCAGATGACCGTTCCGACTCCTGACGTGCAGATGGATCTTTGAGACGCTCCTTGTTCTGCAGGGATCTCTGTCAACTTCTCTTTTTATGCATTTAGTGTTCTTCCCCAGCGATGGCCTCGGGGTGGCTTCACTAAACAATTAATGGAAGGCGTCTCTAGGGAGCCTCATCGGTATTTAGCCATAAGTTCACTTCCACCGAGTGGCATAATGTGATATTTTGACAATTATTTTTTCCATTGGGTTCCTGAAGGTGAAATTTCCTCTAAAGACCTGCTAAAAACTAGATTTGTAAACCGTTTTGGTCGAGAGCGGGAACCGCGGAACTTTCTTTAACTTCACAACTTCTCTCATAACTGCTCAAGAACATCTAAAATATCTCCAAAGCCTGGTGCCTTGATATCTCAGTAGGAATAAATGATCATTGAAATTGAATGGTACAAAGTCATATTTTATCAGTTTATGAAATATCAAATCAAAAAATTGAATTTCTAAATTAGGAAAAATAGTGCAGAGGTGTATAAACCATGAAGCAAAAAGTAAATGATAGATATTCATTGAATTATATTTAATAAACAATAGTAGCCATGCCTCATAAATGAGAATAAATAGAGAATATTATATATCAGGTTATACTATAAGTAATATAGAAAGCCTGACCCTGCAACATATTAATACATTCTACTTTTAGTTGTTTTTTTTAAATTATGAATTTTATTTTTTATTATATTTTCTCTCTAATCAATTTAATAACACAACACATCAATCACAATCCCTTTACACTGCCCTATACATATTGCATAGCATTATAGAGCATTATTGTGTGTGTCCTTTTTTAAATAGGAGGGTAAATTGTGTCCCATTGTTATAAGAATTTTTTTTTTAATTCAATATAAATAGTTTTGATGTAGTTAATACTGTGTTCCATTTTAAAAAAAATAAAATAAACATAAAGATAAAAAAAAAATAAACATATATGGACCTGGGGTTTTCCGGATAAGGGATCTTTCCGTAATTTGGATCTCCATAACTTAAGTCTACTAAAAATCGTTTAAACATTAATTAAACCCAATAGGATTGTTCTGCCCCCAATAAGGGGTAATTATATCTTAGTTGGGATCAAGTACAGGTACTGTTTTATTATTACAGAGAAAAGGGAATCATTTAACCATTAAATAAACCCAATAGGGCTGTTCTGCCCCAATAAGGGGTAATTATATCTTAGTTGAGATCAAGTACAGGTACTGTTTTATTATTACAGAGAAAAGGGAATCATTTAACCATGAAATAAACCCAATAGGGCTGTTCTGCCCCCAATAAGGGGTAATTATATCTTAGTTGAGATCAAGTACAGGTACTGTTTTATTATTACAGAGAAAAGGGAATCATTTAACCATTAAATAAACCCAATAGGGCTGTTCTGCCCCCAATAAGGGGTAATTATATCTTAGTTGAGATCAAGTACAGGTACTGTTTTATTATTACAGAGAAAAGGGAATCATTTAACCATTAAATAAACCCAATAGGGCTGTTCTGCCCCCAATAAGGGGTAATTATATCTTAGTTGGGATCAAGTACAGGTACTGTTTTATTATTACAGAGAAAAGGGAATCATTTAACCATTAAATAAACCCAATAGGGCTGTTCTGCCCCAATAAGGGGTAATTATATCTTAGTTGAGATCAAGTACAGGTACTGTTTTATTATTACAGAGAAAAGGGAATCATTTAACCATTAAATAAACCCAATAGGGCTGTTCTGCCCCCAATAAGGGGTAATTATATCTTAGTTGAGATCAAGTACAGGTACTGTTTTATTATTACAGAGAAAAGGGAATCATTTAACCATTAAATAAACCCAATAGGGCTGTTCTGCCCCCAATAAGGGGTAATTATATCTTAGTTGGGATCAAGTACAGGTACTGTTTTATTATTACAGAGAAAAGGGAATCATTTAACCATTAAATAAACCCAATAGGGCTGTTCTGCCCCAATAAGGGGTAATTATATCTTAGTTGGGATCAAGTACAGGTACTGTTTTATTATTACAGAGAAAAGGGAATCATTTAACCATTAAATAAACCCAATAGGGCTGTTCTGCCCCCAATAAGGGGTAATTATATCTTAGTTGGGATCAAGTATAGGTACTGTTTTATTATTACAGAGAAAAGGGAATAATTTAAAAAAATTAGAATTATTTGCTTATAATGGAGTCTATGGGAGATGGATAAGGGGTTTCCGGATAAGCGGTCCGATACCTGTACATAAAAATATATTTATATATAAATAAAAAAATATAAATATATATACAGGTATAGGACCCATTATCCAGAATGCTCGGGACCAAGGGTATTCCGGATAAGGGGTCTTTCCATAATTTGGATCTCCATACCTTAAGTCTACTAAAAAATTAATAAAACATTAATTAAACCCAATAGGATTGTTTTGCATCCAATAAGGATTATTTATATCTTAGTTGGAATCAATTACAAGGTTCTGTTTTATTTCTACATATAAAAAGGAAATCAGTTTTAAAATTCTGAATTATTTGCTTATAATGGAGTCTATGGGAGACGGGCTTTCCGTAATTCGGAGCTTTCTGGATAACGGGTTTCCGGATAAGGGGTCCGATACCTGTATATCACTTAATAAAATATTGAGTCTAATCTGGTCACAACGAAAAAATGTACAAAAACAATTATGTGCAGTGACATAATTGTGCATATATATATTTACATTTAATGGGGACAGGTTTGTTTATATAATATCTAATAATGAAATATATATATAAATATATATATACACTCCTTTTTGCAATACCACAAGCATCTGTGGGGAGAAGGAAGGTTAAGCCTCTTTATGTTACTAAGCAGCTGTTGGCTTCTCACTTTTACCACAGAACAGTATAAAGATTAATGGCACGGTGAGGAACTTATATATTTATTATACAGTATATGCTTCTCATAAAAAAGGAGATAAATAGACGGAGGGCGTCCTGCCCGACCCTCACAAGAAGATAACTGGTAATGGAGCTGCCTGGGTTGGATCCAGTCATTTGTAACCCATACGGCACATACCGAGCATCTTGTTTTATTGCTAATTGACTTTCCGTCTGTGGCCTTACGATTGGACGGGGGGACTCGTGATTTAAACGTAGGCGACATTTTATATGTTCTTTTAAATTCTTTCCATCCCTTTTAGAGCGCGAGAGGCACCCTCAGTGATTCATGCATGATGGGTCTATGGATAGTTTTACTGTAACGTATAAGAATTAATGGAAGGGAATATGATGGTTTGGGGGAATGTCTGCACTAATAGCATTTATTTTTATAACTCCAGATCATATTCAAAGCAATATTAAAGTGGTTATTAAACGGAACCTAATCAATGAATTAAAACGTATACAGGTATGGGACCTTTTATCCAGAATGCTTAGGATCTGGGGTTTTCCGGATAAGGGATCTTTCTGTAATTTGGATCTCTAAAATACATTGTACAGGTATCAGACCCCTTATCCGGAAACCCATTATCCAGAAAGCTCAGAATTACGGAAAGCCAGTCTCCGTAAGGCTCCATTTTAATCAAATAATTCAGAATTTTAAAACTGATTTCCTTTTTCTCTGTAATAATAAAACAGTACCTGTACTTGATCCCAACTAAGATATAATTACCCCTTATTGGGGGCAGAACAGTCCTTTTGGGTTTATTTAATGGTTAAATGATTCCCTTTTCTCTGTAATAATAAAACAGTACCTGTACTTGATCCCAACTAAGATATAATTACCCCTTATTGGGGCAGAACAGTCCTATTGGGTTTATTTCATGGTTAAATGATTCCCTTTTCTCTGTAATAATAAAACAGTACCTGTACTTGATCCCAACTAAGATATAATTACCCCTTATTGGGGGCAGAACAGTCCTTTTGGGTTTATTTAATGGTTAAATGATTCCCTTTTCTCTGTAATAATAAAACAGTACCTGTACTTGATCCCAACTAAGATATAATTACCCCTTATTGGGGCAGAACAGTCCTATTGGGTTTATTTCATGGTTAAATGATTCCCTTTTCTCTGTAATAATAAAACAGTACCTGTACTTGATCCCAACTAAGATATAATTACCCCTTATTGGGGCAGAACAGCCCTATTGGGTTTATTTAATGGTTAAATGATTCCCTTTTCTCTGTAATAATAAAACAGTGCCTGTACTTGATCCCAACTAAGATATAATTACCCCTTATTGGGGGCAGAACAGTCCTATTGGGTTTATTTCATGGTTAAATGATTCCCTTTTCTCTGTAATAATAAAACAGTACCTGTACTTGATCCCAACTAAGATATAATTACCCCTTATTGGGGGCAGAACAGCCCTATTGGGTTTATTTAATGGTTAAATGATTCCCTTTTCTCTGTAATAATAAAACAGTACCTGTACTTGATCCCAACTAAGATATAATTACCCCTTATTGGGGGCAGAACAGCCCTATTGGGTTTATTTAATGGTTAAATGATTCCCTTTTCTCTGTAATAATAAAACAGTACCTGTACTTGATCCCAACTAAGATATAATTACCCCTTATTGGATGCAAAACAATCCTATTGGATTTAATTAATGGTTTATTGATTTTTGAAGTATGGAGATCCAAATTACGGAAAGACCCCTTATCTGGAATACCCTTGGTCCCAAGCATTCTGGATAATGGGTCCTATACCTGTATAGGGCGTCTGGGTATATTAAGCCATTATGATAAATTTTGCTGTGAAATTCCATTTATTGTGCAGTAAGGTACAACCTACCTGTGTTTTCATTCACTGAAATAATATTCTAATCTATATCAACGGCCATTTTACACATCTCCCGGCGCCCTCTCTAGCGATTAAATGTGTTTATTTATTGATGTGTTTATCAGTTGTGTGACCTTCTCCCCTGCAGCTGCTACACATTGGCTTTGGGAACAGGGCCAAAACTCTTCAACTTTAGATAATGATGCTCTGTAATCGGTCTGCAGACCGCGGATAATAATGTGTTTAAGTTTCACTTGAAACTGGGTGAAATATAAAACAATGGGAGGATTAACTTCCCCTTGAAAATGTGTCAAGGACAGCCTGTCACTGACTATTCTGTTCCTCTACTATTCTAAGCCTCCGTAGGACTCCATGGTACTCAACAGATCAAACCTGCCAAATTTTTTTAGGCAAAGGAAGGTAACTAAACACTAATAAATCACGTCATCTTTGTATGGTGGGTCTATAAGTGTCATTGCGTGATGTTGGGTGTTATAAAGGTGACCATAAATGGTACGATTTGCTCGTTTGGCAAGATGGGTAAACAAGTGGATCTTTCTCCTGATATGCCCCCCTACGTTGGGTGATACTGGGCTAATAAGATTGTTTGGCCCTTGGGCCAAAGGGAAAATGACTTAAACCCCAAATGGATAGAAAGAAAAGGAGAACAGGGAGAAGGAGAAAGGAGAAATAAAACAATGGAAGGATGAAGCAAGAGAAAGAAGTAATGGTGACGAAGAAGAAAATGTGAGAAAATAAGTGAATGGAGAGAAAAAAATTGCTGGAGTGGGTCCCTTGTACATTGAACCTTAATTGAGCCCCAAGTCTTAATTACTACTTGCCAATATTGAATCTATGGTAGGGGTATAACAAACCCATTGTGCATGGCTGTGCTGCCCTACAGTGCGGATATGTTATACAGCCGGCCATACACACAGGCTGATAGTCCAACTCACCAGCTTATTGGCTAGGGTCTGTTCAGCGCCTGCTAAACCCATATCTAGCCAGACATTGGGCGGATATTTTTTAGGTTAGAAAATTCCAGCTTAAATACCAATAGTTTTTGCTAGAATTCGGCTTTTAATGCACTCTCGTGGCTCAGCTCTCGGCCTAAGCCAACAGTTATTTTGAGTAGGTTGGGTTTAGGTCTGGCTTATACTAAGCTTGCCTTGTAGCTCAGCAAAACTCCCACCTTTTCAGTTGAACTTTCTGGGCCCAGTAGCCATGATCCTATTTATCTGCTTTGTTTCCGACACTGGGCATGTTTCCTTATCTAGATATACTCTATAGAATGTATTACATGCTCATTCCAGGCAATATTCCCTTTATTGGTTATATTTACTGGTTGGTTAACCCTACCCTTTGTATGAAATGTAATGCAGCCCCACCATAAGACTCTACTATCCTACTATACTATCCAGCTTGGCCCAACAGCAATTCCATATGTATGTACCCACGGGAGATTAAACATGTGTTTGCCCTGAGGCACAGGTTTATACATTCCACTGCAGGTGTTAATGAGATTTAGAATCAGATATGTAGTAGAAATATATTTCTAGGATATTCAATTCCCAACATCCATGTCTTATCTTGGCAAATTGGCCTTTAATGCTTTTCTGCTGCCACAGCTGGTAAGAAAAGGTATTACACCTGCTCTATAAACCTACTGTATAGAGATTTTTGAATAATTGGTTTCTGTATATAAGTTTTTTAAACAGCTGTCCGGTTTAAAACATTGGGAAAACTGGGCAAAAATCCAAGTAATTGTGTCTAAGTGATGCATTAACCCTTCCCCAATGTCAATACCCCACCTGACACTGTGCCCACCCCCAATGCCATCTGCCCCACCCCCAGTGCCATCTGCCCCAACCCCTTTCTTTGGGTTTAGCCATCGGCAAAAGTACCAACCCTACTCCCACAATATGGGGGCTCCCACTGCCATGGACACAAATACACAGAACCATAAGGCTCCTTGTGGGGAATTACCTGTGCCGATATGATTTATTTAAACCAGGGCTCTTTTATAGGGAACCATAGAGGCCACATGGCCTAAAGTGTTGCATACTGAAATTTCACAATTACAATTTTCAGTACCCACATTATAGATACCCCTCCTGCAGCCTCCAGCTATTGAACTGGAGCTCCAACACTATGCTACTCCCCAGCTTCAACTCCATGCTACCCCCCCAGCTCCAACTCTATGCTACCCCCCAGCTCTGTCTCCATGCTACCCCCCCAGCTCCAACTCTATGCTACCCCCCAGCTCTATCTCCCAGCTCCAACTCTATGCTACCCCCCAGCTCTGTCTCCATGCTACCCCCCCAGTTCCAACTCTATGCTAACCCCCCACCTCCAACTGCATGCTACCCCCCAGCTCTAACTCCATGCTACCCCCCCAGCTCTAACTCCATGCTACCCCCCCAGCTCTAACTCTGTTATACCCCCCTGAGCTCTAACTCCATGCTACCCCCCCCCCCGAGCTCTAACTCCATGCTACCCCCCCGAGCTCTAACTCCAGTCTGTGTAAACCCTACATACATGACAAGGTGCAGTTTCCCTGTTACAATTTCATGTTTCCATTTAATAAAAATAATAGCCGTATTGGATATTCAGTGGCTGACGGATGGTTCTGAATTCTATCAGCTCTCAGAATCCAATTGTAATTCATCATTCAGCTGCCACTGACCTTGGCCCAGAACCTTCCCGTCCCCGCGCGTCACGCATCAGAACTGCACTTTTCCCTAAAACCATAAAACTGTAACATTTTTTGCTCTGTCGCAAGTAGAATCCTATTATTATATTTGGATTTGAGGATAATAGTGAAACTATGGGGACAAATCCGACAAACCGGGTTCAAATCACATAAAATAATCATCAAAAATTAAAAATATATACATTTTTCATGTCGGTGCGTCCTTCCACGAACATATCAATCAATAGCGCGTATTTATTCATATAATTCCATCTACTCGCAGGTCTCTGTGCCGTTTCGGAGAAAACAAAAAAGAGGCAAATGTAAAACAAGGTTTTCTCTGCCCATGAATTGGCTTATTAAATGGTGCCTGTGAGTATATTCAGCCAGCCGAGCGCCTATTGCTTCTCATGGAGGGAGATTATGAGAGCAGCGCTATTGGGTCTGGCAGCTGCCGCCCATACAAATGTAGATTTCAGCATTTTGCTGGTTTATACGGTAAATTGCTGTCTTGTTCCGCTCTTATTATTGTTTACAGGATATTTACATGTATATTATGATATATGCGCAGGGCTCGGTATCTTGTCTCTTCCAGCAAAGCCGCCCCTCCCTGTGCACCAAATGCTTCCCTTGGTTCTTACCAATTGCCCCTCACTGCCCTCTTCCTGCTGCCCCCAGTTGGAGTAGTAGACTAGAGATGAGCAACATCCATACCTAACTCTATGCTACCCCCCAGCTCTAACTCTATTCTACCCCCCAGCTCTAACTCTATTCTACCCCCCAGCTCTAACTCTATTCTACCCCCCAGCTCTAACTCTATGCTACCCCCCAGCTCTAACTCTATTCTACCCCCCAGCTCTAACTCTATTCTACCCCCCAGCTCTAACTCTATTCTACCCCCCAGCTCTAACTCCATGCTACCCCCCAGCTCTAACTCTATTCTACCCCCAGCTCTAACTCCATGCTACCCCCCAGCTCTAACTCTATTCTACCCCCCAGCTCTAACTCTATTCTACCCCCCAGCTCTAACTCTATTCTACCCCCAGCTCTAACTCTATTCTACCCCCCAGCTCTAACTCTATTTTACCCCCCAGCTCTAACTCTATGCTACCCCCCAGCTCTAACTCCATGCTACCCCCCAGCTCTAACTCTATCCTACCCCCCAGCTCTAACTCTATGCTACCCCCCAGCTCTAACTCCATGCTACCCCCCAGCTCTAACTCTATGCTACCCCCCAGCTCTAACTCCATGCTACCCCCAGCTCTAACTCTATGCTACACCCCAGCTCTAACTTTATGCTACCCCCCAGCTCTAACTCTATGCTACCCCCCAGCTCTAACTCCATGCTACACCCCAGCTCTAACTCTATGCTACCCCCCAGCTCTAACTCCATGCTACCCCCCAGCTCTAACTCCATGCTACCCCCCAGCTCTAACTCCATGCTACCCCCCAGCTCTAACTCCATGCTACCCCCCAGCTCTAACTCCATGCTACACCCCAGCTCTATGGGCATTTTAGTGGTGCAAATTTTGCAGCAGTTTTGCAAAAATATTTGCCATAGACAGAATGCAGAATTTCACCTCAAATCCATACCTGGGGAGAAATTTCACTAATGTCTAATGTCACCAATCTTCACTTATCTTCCCAATGTCTTTAAACACCACAGCCTACCCCATACTTAAAGGGAAACTATACCCCCAGAATGAATACGTAACCAACAGACAGTTTATATTATATTTAGCTGCCTATTAAAGAATCTCCCCAAACTGGAATATATATATCAGTAAATATTGCCCTTTTACATCCTTTCCCTTGAGCCGCCATTTAGTGATGGGCTGTGTGCTCCCTCAGAGATCAGCTGACAGGAAGTGATGCAGCTCTAACTGTAACAGGAAGTAGTGTGGGAGTAAAAGGCAGAACTCTGCCCATTCATTGGCTGATGGGGCCTAGCATGTATGTGTGCCTTGGCTTGTTTGTGTGCACTGTGAATCCTATGATCCCAGGGGGCGGCCCTTAGTACATAAAATGGCAGTTTCCTATTTAGGATTACCCAATGGCACATACTGCTAAACAAGTATATTTATATGAAAATGGTTTATTTAGATGAAGCAGGGTTTTATATATGAGCTGTTTATGCAATATATTTTTATTGTTTGGGGGGTATAGTTTTACTTTAACTTAAACATTGAGGTGAACTTCCCCTTTAAGCTTACAAATAAAATGCAGCTTTAAAACCGGCTAATTGTGCCGTTACGGTGTCTCTTTAAGTCCCACGGTCCCCTCGGCAGCCTCCGCTTTCGGAGCAATTAACTTTATTCTTCACTTTTCCCTCTTTGGTAAATACTAACGTCCCACCGATCGGCGCCGCGCGCGACACAAACTCAGAAGTTGACGAAAAAGTGAGAGTCTATAAAAATAAATTCCTGCTGAAGTCAGGGAAAGCGCAACATTAAGTTTAGCATGTGTCTTGCGAGGAATGAGCGGATTTATTTTCTGCCGGGGTGTCGCTGGGAAATATTCATCGGATGTCACCGTACGAGTATGAAAGTCGGGTCCTCCGAGGGCCAATTAATGGAATGTAAGGAGATGGCGCTAGATTGGCTGCCAATTGGGAAAGATGAGGAGATGGCAATGAGAATTAATAGATGTTTGGGGTTGGCTTATTATCCCTATTGAAACGGCAACACATGTCAAGCGAGTTAATTAATTTTAGAGGCATTGTAAATACCACATTAATTATTTATACGATACGTGACTGCGACTCTTTGTCTGAAGCTACAAAGAATTAACTGACAATTGTCCCAAAGTATATTTATCCCCTACCAGCTAATAACGGCACGCGTTTAATTAGCGGCTGCTAATCATCATTATAGTGATAATGTATAGGGGCTACATAACTGTATATGGCTGAGTTATACAGGGAACTCTGAGTATCACTCATGTATTATAAGGGATAATGTACCCCCTACTGTAAATGATAAGGATATTAGCAGTCACTGAGAGGTTCTGTGCCCATATAAAGGCACAAGGCTGCAGGCTGAGTTATACAGGGAACTCTGAGTATCACTCATGTATTATAAGGGATAATGTACCCCCTACTGTAAATGATAAGGATATTAGCAGTCACTGAGGGGTTCTGTGCCCATATAAAGGCACAAGGCTGCAGGCTGAGTTATACAGGGAACTCTGAGTATCACTCATGTATTATAAGGGATAATGTACCCCCTACTGTAAATGATAAGGATATTAGCAGTCACTGAGGGGTTCTGTGCCCCCCATATAAAGGCACAAGGCTGCAGGCTGAGTTATACAGGGAACTCTGAGTATCACTCATGTATTATAAGGGATAATGTACCCCCTACTGTAAATGATAAGGATATTAGCAGTCACTGAGGGGTTCTGTGCCCCCCATATAAAGGCACAAGGCTGCAGGCTGAGTTATACAGGGAACTCTGAGTATCACTCATGTATTATAAGGGATAATGTACCCCCTACTGTAAATGATAAGGATATTAGCAGTCACTGAGGGGTTCTGTGCCCATATAAAGGCACAAGGCTGCAGGCTGAGTTATACAGGCAACTCTGAGTATCACTCATGTATTATAAGGGATAATGTACCCCCTACTGTAAATGATAAGGATATTAGCAGTCACTGAGGGGTTCTGTGCCCATATAAAGGCACAAGGCTGCAGGCTGAGTTATACAGGGAACTCTGAGTATCACTCATGTATTATAAGGGATAATGTACCCCCTACTGTAAATGATAAGGATATTAGCAGTCACTGAGGGGTTCTGTGCCCATATAAAGGCACAAGGCTGCAGGCTGAGTTATACAGGCAACTCTGAGTATCACTCATGTATTATAAGGGATAATGTACCCCCTACTGTAAATGATAAGGATATTAGCAGTCACTGAGGGGTTCTGTGCCCATATAAAGGCACAAGGCTGCAGGCTGAGTTATACAGGGAACTCTGAGTATCACTCATGTATTATAAGGGATAATGTACCCCCTACTGTAAATGATAAGGATATTAGCAGTCACTGAGGGGTTCTGTGCCCATATAAAGGCACAAGGCTGCAGGCTGAGTTATACAGGGAACTCTGAGTATCACTCATGTATTATAAGGGATAATGTACCCCCTACTGTAAATGATAAGGATATTAGCAGTCACTGAGGGGTTCTGTGCCCATATAAAGGCACAAGGCTGCAGGCTGAGTTATACAGGGAACTCTGAGTATCACTCATGTATTATAAGGGATAATGTACCCCCTACTGTAAATGATAAGGATATTAGCAGTCACTGAGGGGTTCTGTGCCCATATAAACACATATAAAGACACAAAGAGCCTAATTTTATAGATTGGGTATTAGGGGCATGTTATCTTAACCCTCATAGGTGGGTAGTTTAACGTTTTGGGAACTCTGAACAACCTATAGTGATCCTAGCAGTCATTAGCAAATACTTGGGTACCCTATAAAGGGGTATGGGTGGGGGCAGGCGCAGCAATGATATAACAGGTGGTAAATGGGGTGAGGCTGCCTAGTAATCTCCCATTCCATAGGTCAGGGCTGTGGTTTCTAACTGCCAGTTGCTTTCAGTGCATCATTCCAGGCTGCAGTGTGACACGGGACTATTAGGAATAAAAGATTTTTTAAAGAGACAGTTCAGTGTAAAAATGAAACTGGGTAAATAGACAGACTGTGCAAAATAAAAAAATGTTTTCAATATAGTTAGTTAGGCAAAAATGTAATCTATAAAGGCTGGAGTGAGCAGATGTCTAACATAATAGCCAGATGCTTGACAAAGGGGCTGTCTTTGCCTCGAAACGTTGCATTTTCCGCAATAAAACTTTTGAAGGGCTGAGTCCCGTATTAAGCTCCTGAGTGCCATTGCTATCTATTTTTAACATAATAGCCAGAACACTACTTCCTGCTTTACCGCTCTCTAAGCTCTCAGTTAGGGGGGGCCATATGGGACATAACTGTCATGACAGAAGCATAGTTCTAGAATGTCCAGGAAACATTACAAATTATTCCATATTTTCACACTTTGTTGGGCAGACACGGCTTTGGGTTGTTTCCGGCAACACGGCTCCTCGTCACATCAGGGGCAGTTGATACAGGAAAGTTCTGCTCCCATTTAGCAGCTGGAAATGGCAGACTCGTTTGTCGTTTGTAGAGATTTATCTGAGTTTCCCATAGGGACAGGCCATCAATACACTTCAAAGGGTTCTCGATCCCCACGATGCGCAGTGTTTTATAGATCCAGAATTACTAAAGCAGTAAATAGTCTGGTTTCAGTGTGGCTAATAAAATGGCTTGGAATGAACCAAAAACTGATTTGGCTAATTAATTGCCTAACGCAGTGTGCTCAGTGCTCAGCCATCTCTGTGTCTCTGGTTATGTTCCTTGTGTGTGCATTCATTTTTATTATTATTATTATTATTATGTACTAATAACAGCCCAGATATACTATACAGTAGCTATGTACATCGGGCTGGGTTCAACGGAGATAGCCAATTTGAAGATTTATTTATAATAAATATATTGGGGAAATTACATAAATCCTGCATTCAGATCAGGATTTTGCCCTTTTTGTAAGATAAGCAGTGTCAGACTGGGCCACTGGGGTACATAGTGGGAGATGGGTACTGGAAAATACCCGGTGGGCCCCAGCATGCCAGATCTGATCCCCCCCAGGGTGCTCTCACAATCTGGCGTCTCCCTCCCCCCACGCGCTGCAGGGGTCGGAGTGTGTTGGGGGCCTCTGCAGGGGGTGTTTGTGGTGGGGGCCATTGGGGGGTGCAGGGGCCCCTGAGGCAGAAGCCCCATCGGGCCCTGCACCCCCCAGTTCGACACTGAAGATGAGAATCCTTAGCATGGAAAGCAACCAGGGTCGGACTGGGAAAAAACCCGCTGGGCCCCAGCCCAGAACTGATCCCTGCTCCACGCTTTGGAGCCTACAGGTCCCCCCTCTCCCGATGTATCTAAGTATGCACGCCCGGGGGAGGGGGTGGGGTGGTCAGCTGGGGCCCAAGGGGTGTGTGGGGGGACCACAGCGGGGGTCCCTTGGGGGGGTGCAGGGACCCTTTGGTGGCTGCCCCAGTAGGCCCTGCACCGCCCACTCCAACCCTAAAAGCAACTGAAAATTAGAACACATTTTTGTCCACAGAAGATACAATTTTGTCATCCTGATATTGGGAATACTGTTCAGATATGGCTTTCAGGGCCAACCAGTCAAACTGAAGTCCAGGGCCCACTCTCATAACAATAAGCTGAGACAGTGCTAAATGGTATAGACCAGTGATCCCCAACCAGTGGCTCAGGGGTAACATATTGCTCATCAACCCCTTGGATGTTGCTCCCAGTGGCCTCAAAGCAGGGGCTTATTTGTGAATTAAACTAACCCTACTTCTAGCTTTCCTATAATACTCACACCCCTTGTCTTCCTTCTTTACTGTTCTTTCTCTATCTAGTGTCTGCAGGCCCCCCCTCTTGCTGCTGCAAATGTTTCCCATTGACCTTAGACAACTACGTCCTGTTCTACCTCCCATTTTATACCCTTGCAGGCTCCTCCCACCTTCTTATCAGCAGAATCACTCCCTCTGCTGGTGACTTTCAGTATTAACATTCTCAAACCAAACCCTCTGCTGCCATCTATTGGTGAAACCCATGCATTCTACATAATACGCATTTAACCCTCTCGCTCACCCTTACAAACTGAGCATTCTGTAGGCTGCCAGTCCACGTAGGGGCTACCAATTACCCTTGTTTTGGTACCCTCAGATTCATTTTTTCATGCCTGTGTTGCTCCCCAACTCTTTTTACATTAGAATGTGGGTCACAGGAAAAAAATAGTTTGTGGACCCCCAGTAAAGAGATTTTATGGAGGTTATGGTAGAATTAAGAAAACGCTTATGGGAATTTTCCCAGACAGTGGCCCAATGAATCCTGGGCCTTGTTCTATAGAAGGGCTCCATGATATCTTTCAAATAAGATCTAAAAGAGCAAATAACCATTCAACTCAAAATCTCCCCCCAATTGGTCTCTGGTTATTTTGGGGTCTCTGGATGGGGCTTGGACAGCCATTTAGACTTCTAATCTTCAAGAACCTCACTTCACTAATAATGTTTACCAATTTATACATTTTTATCCAATTTATTTTAAAAAAATCACCAGCACTTGTTCTATTTGCCGCAACTGGAGCCAACCATTCTTTATGGGGGGGGGGGTATTCCGCACTTTGGAACATAGCACTTTGGAAACACATGCAGAAATTGCTAATTATAAGGGTCATATTTAATTAAAATGTATATAGATTTACCTGGAAGCAAAGGCCGGTACTATACGGGGGTCAGTAAAAGGAGGGAGCTCTGTAATATTCATTTATTTTTGTGTTATTTAGGCCAGCATCCTAAATCCATGAATAATCCCCCCCGGCGTGCCGGCACTAATCCTTGTTAACGTAAATACAACTTCACAAGCGCTCGAAATTTAGATTTTTTTTTTTATTTTTGCCTTTTTTTTTTGAGCTCTATTTCTAGTTTACAAGATCTCTTACAGCCGCGGAGGCAACAAACGCGTTTGGTAGCAGCTTTTTCCCCGTATTTATTTTTGCTGATAATAAGCATTTTCCTCCAGCCGAGATGCAAATGTTTAAGAATGTGAGTCTCTATTGTAATGAAAGGGAAAGCTGAGCTGATTTGCTGACCCAGTGGTTATGCACTATACAGACTTCTGGGAGAATGGAATCTCAATCAGAGCATAGACTTTCTTTTGCCCCAGGCTAGGAAAGGTTTCGAGGTGAATCTGGCAACCCTGAGAGACTGGGATGAGGCAGGCGTTCGGGGAAAACACTGCTGGTTGGTTTTTAGAGCCAGTGATAATGTTCTTCATCAGACAGGAGTCAGGTCCGGGGGGAATTTCTTGGGAACATTTAGTTGGAGATGAAAGAATAGTCACAAACCTAAGATCCCACAAGCACAGGGCAACAAAAATAATAAATAAAAATAAGGCTGGAAGGACCGGTGAAGAGCGAGGAGAGGAGGAAAATAAACTTTGAAAAGAATCCATTCGTTTATATCTCTATGCAGATGAAGAAGCGGTGGAGGTCACGGTAATAGATACAATAAATAATTAACGCCTGCCCTGCAATAAATTATAGGGAAAACAGCATCCTGGAAAAAATAAATCAACTCATTTTACATTATTAACAGTGCCCACCTGTGTGGTAATGAATTCCTTACTGTCCTCTGCTACTGCCCAGTAATAATATTACACTCAAAAATAACCCCCACATATTACACCCAACAGGGTAAATATGCCTACTCTGTTGTATATTGGTAAATAAAAACCTACTCAGTATTTAGAACCGTAATGTTTGCATCCTGTGGAATATTTGTAATTACTGACAAATGATTTATAAAACCATCATTTACACTCGATGTTCATTTTTAAGATGGGGAGAAAGGATACCATGGATAAACCCAGAGATGGTTTAGGTACAGCCAAAATGCACTTTTTGGCCAAAAATACACAAGTGGGTACATTTATATCCACTTTCCCATTAAACTCAATGGCAGTTGGCAATATTAGACGCCTTTCAGCCAAAAGCTACCATAAGACTTAAGCTGGCCATACAATATAAAAGCACAAAGCATAGTTTTGTATGATTTTCGGACCATGTTTGGACTCCAAATTGCCGTCCTGATCATTTTCGTACCATGGCAATTGGTGGTTTAGTTGATCGGACAGGTTAGAAAATTTCAGTCGGATACGGATAAAATCCACTCATGTATTGTGTATCTGCTGATACCCTTAGGGGCCCTACAATGGGATTCACTTTGGTACCATTGGTGCCTGTAACTATTTCATGTTCAGAACATCCTCCCATTGGTTATATTTAGGGCTTTATCCTACAATTTCAGTCTGAATGTTAGTTTCAGATCGTTGCATTTATCCGAACGTTTGTCAGAAGACTAAAATCTGAACGTGTATGGCTGGCTTTAGGGTTGGAGCCTCCAACACTAGAGAAGGAGAAAATGAAGATACAGGTATGGGATCCCTTATCCGGAAACCCGTTATCCAGAAAGCTCCGAATTACGGAAATCCCATCTCCCATAGACTCCATTTTAATTAAATAATTCAGAATTTTAAAACTGAATTTCCTTTTTCTCTGTAATAATAAAACAGTACCTGTACTTGATCCCAACTAAGATATAATTACCCCTTATTGGGGCAGAACAGCCCTATTGGGTTTATTTAATGGTTAAATGATTCCCTTTTCTCTGTAATAATAAAACAGTACCTGTACTTGATCCCAACTAAGATATAATTACCCCTTATTGGGGCAGAACAGCCCTATTGGGTTTATTTCATGGTTAAATGATTCCCTTTTCTCTGTAATAATAAAACAGTACCTGTACTTGATCCCAACTAAGCTATAATTACCCCTTATTGGGGGAAGAACAGCCCTATTGGGTTTATTTCATGGTTAAATGATTCCCTTTTCTCTGTAATAATAAAACAGTACCTGTACTTGATCCCAACTAAGCTATAATTACCCCTTATTGGGGGAAGAACAGCCCTATTGGGTTTATTTCATGGTTAAATGATTCCCTTTTCTCTGTAATAATAAAACAGTACCTGTACTTGATCCCAACTAAGATATAATTACCCCTTATTGGGGCAGAACAGCTCTATTGGGTTTATTTAATGGTTAAATGATTCCCTTTTCTCTGTAATAATAAAACAGTACCTGTACTTGATCCCAACTAAGATATAATTACCCCTTATTGGGGGCAGAACAGCCCTATTGGGTTTATTTCATGGTTAAATGATTCCCTTTTCTCTGTAATAATAAAACAGTACCTGTACTTGATCCCAACTAAGATATAATTACCCCTTATTGGGGGCAGAACAGCCCTATTGGGTTTATTTAATGGTTAAATAATTCCTTTTTCTCTGTAATAATAAAACAGTTGATTCTTTAGTAGATTTAAGGTAGGAGATCCAAATTACAGAAAGACCCCTTATCCGGAATACCCTTGGTCCCGAGCATTCTGGATAATGGGTCCTATACCTGTACAAGAATAAAGGATATAAATGATAACCACTGTTTTTCTTATATACATCAGAGGACGGCCTGCCTTAGGAACTTTTTACAGGTAGCGTTGGACTGGGGAGTACAAGGAGCCTACCAGAACACCTTGGATCACAGCTTCACTCTCCAGACAATTATTCTTCCCCTAAGGAATCTTAGTCCTAGTCTATTCCATTCTCTATTTCTTCTCTTATTTCTCATACAGAAATGGAAAATGACCATGGTATAAACCTACAAGGCTAGTTAGCTGGTCAGCCACTTCCAACATTGCTGGGTTAGCAACTTATCCCATTGTTTAAAAATGTAAGAATTTATAGGTGAGTTCCTCAACCTAACCTATACTGCAACCAACACACTCATGCTGTGAGTCACTGACAGATTTCCCCTGCTCTGATTGGCTGATCCCAACAGCAATCACAGTGCCACCACTACTCACACAAGGCATGATTGGGTTGTTTGCAGCAGAAAAAAATGGGCTGAAGCTCAGCTCTCTTATAAACCATCACAAAAACGTGTTACAATATTTGATATATATAGACAGAAGCCTGAGCCTAACATCATTTATCAAAGTTTTAATTAAAAAATGTTCACAATTTAAGATTTTTTTGCACTAAAATTTGAATTATGGTTCAAAAACTTCAATGTCTGATATTTATTAAGTGCAAAAACCCCAGAAACTTTGTCCAAAAGTTTGTGAGTTTCTATAGAAGTCAATGGGAGTTGTCCTAGACAAAGTCAAGCCGTTTTTTACAATTCGAGATTTTCGAGTTTTTTTCGAGTTTATTAACTCTCAAATTCGAGGTATTCGAGTTTCTTTTTTATTTACACAAGTTTCCCATATTAATAAATAAGCAAACTTTCAAGTTTTTTCAAACTGGGAGTTTATTCGATTAAAAAGAAACTCTAAAATTGCTAAATAAGCCCATAAGAATCTGCTACGGTTTAGTAGATTTTTTTTGTATCGACCGGTTCTCTTTAAATAATTGTTGGCCAAATATTACGTTTGTAAAAAAAACAAATACCATTATTTTTTCCGCCAGACTCCCCCACACCCAACTCTAAACCATTCCATCAGCGCAGTGTTTGGTTTATTGAGAAGTCCTTACGTGAGGATGGAACCTATTCTATTATTCAATATAAATACAGTATAAAAAGGATTAAAAAAATCTCCCAGACTCTTTGTGACCCCCCAATTAAATAAAGGATGACCCTGAGACGCCCAAACTCTAGAGAGACATGAATATTCTCTATGAATCCATAGGCTTTTATGCACTCTTCTCATTCCCTTTCTACTCGTCTTGTCCAAACACTTCCAGCCAAACATTCCTCATTGTTATTTTATTTACCTTTTTTATAAAGATTTCATTTGCCTTATTTATAAAGATGAGCTTTGTCCGTTTGTGGCTTTGTTCTTTATACAATCGGATACAGAATGCCGAACTGCAAGGCAATTTCTTTGGGACCGTCTTCTCAATGACTATTTGTTGATAAAACCTTGGACCCTATCTACAAGGGCCTTCAGATCGATCTGAGATCAGGTTTCGGTGTCCCATAAGGTACGGCCAAATGTAACAAACAGGGTAGTAAGTTTATAACTAGTGATGGGCGAAAAGTTTCGCCAGGCATGGATTCGCGGCGAATTTCCGCGTTTCGCCATTGGCGGATTGTTTCGCGAAACAGATGAAAAATTTTGCAGCGGGAAAATTCGCCGCACGTCCAAAAATTGTCGCCAGCGTCAAAAAAGAATAGTCGCGGGTGACAAAATAATAGCCGCGGGCGACGAAACAATAGCCACGCGACAAAATAATAGCCGCGGGCGACGAAATAATAGCAGCAGGCGACAAAACAATAGCCGTGTGACAAAATAATAGCCGCGGGCGACAAAACAATAGCCGTGTGACAAAATAATAGCCGCAGGCGACGAAACAGTAGCCGCGAGACAAAATAATAGCCGCGGGTGACGAAACAATAGCCGCGCGACAAAATAATAGCCGCGGGCGACGAAACAATAGCCACGCGACAAAATAATAGCCCCGGGCGACGAAATAATAGCAGCGGGCGACAAAACAATAGCCGTGTGACAAAATAATAGCCGCGGGCGACGAAACAATAGCCGCGAGACAAAATAATAGCCGCGGGTGACGAGATAATAGCCGCGAGACAAAATAATAGCCACGGGTGACGAAACAATAGCCGCGTGACAAAATAATAGCCGCGGGCGACGAAACAATAGCCGCACGACAAAATGATAGCCGCAGGCGACGAAACAATAGCCGCGCGACAAAATGATAGCCGTGGGCGACGAAACAATAGGCATGCGACAAAATAATAGCCGCGGGCGACAAATTTTTTTTGTCGCACGACATTTTCGCCGTTTCGCAAATTCGCAAACGGAACAGATTCGCTCATCACTATTTATAACTTCCATACCAAGCACAAACCAATTCTACTGCAGTTTGATGAGTTTGTCTAATGTAGAAGTCAGCTCTTTGACTCCATTTCTTATACTACTCCTTGAAGGCATACCATTCACTCTTCAGCCAATCAGGGGGCTCGTAACATGATTGCACACTGTTGATTGGCTGGTCTGTCTATGAAAAGGAGATAAGCTCAGTAGGTATGCCTGTGTGGAGGGAGAGGGAAGCATTGATAGATTACTGTATACCCTTATATTTGTCACTCTCTGACATCACTAAATGGCAAATATAAGGATATGTTTAACTGTATATCTGTAGCTGTTGTGTTTTATATATTTATCATCAGAATAACATAAAACTTTGGCGTAAGATCCCTTCTCTGACACCCCAATTGTTTGATAGTCCATTTCTAGAATTGGACGCCATGACTGCTTTGCTGTTGCTTTATTGGGTCACATGTTCAAGTCTGACGCCCCCAAGCTACCGCCAAGTCACGTTCCTCCTTATGCAACACATGCAACTTTTTTTGTCGTGGCTGTGACTTTCTCCTCACTCTGTGGATTTTTGCTGTAGTTTCGGGAAAAAAATTGTCAGCGGCAAAATGTGGAATTTGGCAGAGAATCCACATTACCGGTGATGTTGCTCATTTTCTTTTTTTGCTGTTTCGCAAATTTTTCTGTAGTTTCGCCGATTTTTCTGTAGTTTTGCAAATTTTTCTGTAGTTTCGCAGCTTTTTCGGTGAAGCAAAACGGGACAGTTTCACTCATCACTAATCGGAGCCTTAAGGACTTCCAATCTGCCCTGGTGTAAAGAAGAGAAGCACAGAAGCAGTAAATGAGAGCAGGGATAAAGGGCTTTTTTTCAAGGCTTTTCTCTGCCTTCTTTTTCCTACCCGCAGCAGCCACAGCACTCTCCCTCTTACCAGCCCACGCAGGGTTGGACTAGGGGGTGCTGCCCCAGGGGCCCTGCAGATGCCCCACACCCCCTAACCCCTCCCGCTAAGCCTCCCTTTCCCCCCCCACAGGGGCCCCCACTGAGCCTCCCTACCCCCCCCCCCCACAGGTTCCCCCCCCGACATCCTCCCCTGAGCACACATAAGTTTTTTCCCGGTGGCCCAGTGGCCCAGTCTGACCCTGAGCCCTCGGGCCCTGATTGGCTTTTCTGCTTTAGGGGCACATTGACTAAAACTCCTAACATTTACTAAAAAAAAATCTGAAACCTCTAATGTTTTTGACAAAAGAAGGATCTTTAAGAAAAGGAAAAGGACCAGGGTCGGACTGGGGGGGTGAAGGGCCCACCGGGGCTCCCATCCCAAGGGCCCTGCAGGTGCCCCCAGCCGGGTGCGGCCAGCAGCTCTCCATTTGGTATTTTAGCAGCTATCTGGTTGCTAGGGACTTTTTTTACCCTAGTAACCAGGCAGTGGTTTAAAAGAGAGATGGGAATATGAATAGGAGAGGGGCTGCATAGAAAAATAAGTAATAAAAAGTAACAATAGCAATAAAACTGGAGCCTCACAGAGCAATAGAATTGGCTGCCGGGGTCAGTGACCCCCCATTTGAAAGCTGGAAAGAGGCAGAAGATGTTGACAAATAATTAAAAAACTTTAAAAATAAATTGCAGAGTTGCAAGGAATAGGGCATTCTACTGTACAACATCAGACTGGGCCACTGGGGCAATGGGAAAAAACCCGCTGGACCCCAGCTCTGGTGGGCCCTGGTGGCCCAGACCCAATCCTTAAAAGGCGCTCCACTGATCCCAGGTGTTGCCCCTGTGGGGTGTGGGTGTGAAGGTGGCGGGGGCCATTGGGGGTGCAGGGGCCCATAAGGCAGATGCCCCAGTGGTCCCTGCACCCCCCAGTCCGACCACTGATCCGCCGCTCCCCTGGGTGTTGGGGGCCCCTGCAGGGTGGGGGTGTGAAGGCGATGGGGCCACTGGGGGGTACAGGGGCCCATAAGGCAGAAGCCCCAGTGGTCCCTGCACCCCCCAGTCAGACCACTGATCCGCTGCTCTCCTGGGTGTTGGGGGCCACTGCAGGGTGGGGGGTGTGAAGGTGACGGGGCCACTGGGGGGTACAGGGGCCTATAAGGCAGAAGCCCCAGTGGTCCCTGCACCCCCCAGTCAGACCACTGATCTGCTGCTCTCCTGGGTGTTGGGGGCCACTGCAGGGTGGGGGGTGTGAAGGTGACGGGGCCACTGGGGGGTACAGGGGCCCATAAGGCAGAAACCCCAGTGGTCCCTGCACCCCCCCAGTCCGACCCTGCCATTCTATAACATACTAAAAGTTAATTTATAGGTGAATCGCCCCTTTAATAAACCTGCCCCATAAAGTCACAGCATTGCGACTTCTAGCAGTAAAAATCTGAATCCAGGAAAAAAAAAATCCTGATGGTCAGTAAATGGGCCCCTAAATCTAATCCCAGCATCACCCATTGTTTTCCTTATATTAATTCCCTGCTATTCGTTATTCCCCCCCTACAAGCCAATACAACCCCAGCAGCTAAAGCGCTCCTTCCCTGCACCCTTATGGCACAATTCCGCCTGAATTAAAAGTTAAATGTACAAGTATTTAGCGACTAATCCCTTTAAGTATGTGAAAGCCTAATGAAGACTCGTCGGAGGAAGGCAGACATATGCCGTTAGTTTGCCTGCGGGCTGGGATTCAGCGCATTGCCCTATTTATAGAGAGATATTCAGTAATAGCGCAGCGCTTTGTATCGGCCGCTCCGGATCGCCCGGTGCTGAATGGACAGCTCCTCTCCGCCGCTGCAATCGCTGATTCAAATCGCATCCGGAGCAGCTGCCGCTTCAGTCTGCGTCCAAACATCGTGGATTATTCTCCTTTTTATTGTCGGGATTAAGGAAATAATTAATATAGGAGCTTCTGTTTGTATTGCGACGCGATTTTATGGGGAAGGAAGGACTTGGTCGCACTTAGTAACGATTGCCTTGGAGACTGTACGGATTTTTCCTTTGTTAGCAGAACCAATAGGGCAATAGGAAAGTACCCATAAGCCACAGACTATATATACAGTATTTACATAGATATGTATCTATTATAAATCCATTATTCATGCTATTTCCATTATTAAAAGATAAATCAATTGTTATTAAACCAATGAGTGCAGCTCTGGGTTCTGGGGTTCTGGGGTGCTTCTCTCTTTATCTATAACCAGGTTAGGGTAGGATCACTTGAAAATATAGGAATACGTCTAAAAAATCCAGCTGGCAGGGCTGAACTGATTGCAGTTTATTCTAAATGCGCTCAGTGCAACCTGCCCTGCAACGTGTATGTATTAGACATACCCCTGAATTTTCAAGGGATCCGGTCACCCTAGGGGGATTTATTTCTCTTGCTGGTCCCAGTTCTTCCATATTGTTCCATTTAGTAGTGATCCAACAAATAAGGCAGTGACCCTTTATATTAGATCGGATTGGGGCCCTTGGGTGCCACCTATGGGTGCCACCTGTGGGTGCTAGTTAGGGCAATTGGTTTATCTTAACAATAAAAGCAAGTGGATGAAATGACCCAAGTGTAACTGTAGTCTGTCTTTCTCTCCATATAATAATGAGCTCTGCTGCAGCCTTCACCCCCATGTCACTTCCATAAGGAGTTAAAGTTCATGTGTTTATTGGCAGAAGTGCCCAGGGCAGGTTTTAGCTGGGGCAGAAAGGGCATTTGCCCTGGATCTCAGACCTCAGTGGGGCACCTTTGGGCATGAACATAGATCCAATTAGGAATGATGTATAACATTGTGCAATTAGTTGGACCATTTGTGTTTGTATAGGAGGGTTGAATTGCCAGTGGCCCCTGTTATAGCCACTAAGGAAGTGGGAAAGGAAAAACGTTTGGCCCTTTCAGTTTTTTACCCACAATGCAACATTCCTTCCAAACCGCAGGCATAGTTGTGTAGGGGTGACTTTACTGTACCTAATGGCGCTTTCTCACCCAAAACTGGTTGTGTCCTATTTAATGACTTTGTTGTAGGGGTGACTTTACTGTATTCAGGGGGATCCGCTGGGAAACGGCATGGGAACCAATAGTGTCTGGGCCTGACCCAATTGCACCCAAGTGGGAACAGTTTGCACCTGTCAGGGACATTGCTGGGCACATAAAGGGGCAAAAGTACAGATGAGGGGGCAATAGTACAGATGAGGGGGCAATAGTACAGATGAGGGGGCAATACTACAGATGAGGGGGTAATAGTACAGATGAGAGGTCACTAGTACAGATGAGGGGGCAATAGTACAGATGAGGGGGTAATAGTACAGATGAGGGGGTAATAGTACAGGTGAGGGGGTAATAGTACAGATGAGGGGGTAATAGTACAGATGAGAGGGCAATAGTACAGATGAGGGGGTAATAGTACAGATGAGGGGGCAGTAGTACAGATGAGGGGGTAATAGTACAGATGAGGGGGTAATAGTACAGATGAGGGGGCAGTAGTACAGATGAGGGGGTAATAGTACAGATGAGGGGGTAATAGTACAGATGAGGGGGTAATAGTACAGATGAGGGGGTAATAGTACAGATGAGAGGGTAATAGTACAGATGAGGGGGTAATAGTACAGATGAGAGGGTAATAGTACAGATGAGGGGGTAATAGTACAGATGAGGGGGTAATAGTACAGATGAGGGGGTAATAGTACAGATGAGGGGGTAATAGTACAGATGAGGGGGTAAAAGTACAGATGAGGGGGCACTAGTACAGATGAGGGGGTAATAGTACAGATGAGGGGGTGATAGTACAGATGAGGGGGTAATAGTACAGATGAGGGGGCACTAGTACAGATGAGGGGGTAATAGTACAGATGAGAGGGTAATAGTACAGATGAGGGGGTAATAGTACAGATGAGAGGGTAATAGTACAGATGAGGGGGTAATAGTACAGATGAGGGGGCAGTAGTACAGATGAGGGGGTAATAGTACAGATGAGGGGGTAATAGTACAGATGAGGGGCAGTAGTACAGATGAGGGGGTAATAGTACAGATGAGGGGGTAATAGTACAGATGAGGGGGTAATAGTACAGATGAGAGGGTAATAGTACAGATGAGGGGGTAATAGTACAGATGAGGGGGTAATAGTACAGATGAGAGGGTAATAGTACAGATGAGGGGGTAATAGTACAGATGAGAGGGTAATAGTACAGATGAGGGGGTAATAGTACAGATGATCGGGTAAAAGTACAGATGAGGGGGCCCTAGTACAGATGAGGGGGTAATAGTACAGATGAGGGGGTAATAGTACAGATGAGAGGGTAATAGTACAGATGAGGGGGTAATAGTACAGATGAGAGGGTAATAGTACAGATGAGGGGGTAATAGTACAGATGAGGGGGTAATAGTACAGATGAGGGGCACTAGTACAGATGAGGGGGCACTAGTACAGATGAGGGGGTAATAGTACAGATGAGAGGGTAATAGTACAGATGAGGGGGTAATAGTACAGATGAGAGGGTAATAGTACAGATGAGGGGGTAATAGTACAGATGAGGGGGTAATAATACAGATGAGGGGGTAATAATACAGATGAGGGGGTAATAGTACAGATGAGGGGGTAATAGTACAGATGAGGGGGTAATAGTACAGATGAGAGGGTAATAGTACAGATGAGGGGGTAATAGTACAGATGAGGGGGTAATAGTACAGATGAGAGGGTAATAGTACAGATGAGGGGGTAATAGTACAGATGAGAGGGTAATAGTACAGATGAGGGGGTAATAGTACAGATGAGGGGGCAGTAGTACAGATGAGGGGGTAATAGTACAGATGAGGGGGTAATAGTACAGATGAGGGGGCACTAGTACAGATGAGGGGGTAATAGTACAGATGAGGGGGCACTAGTACAGATGAGGGGGCACTAGTACAGATGAGGGGGCACTAGTACAGATGAGGGGGCACTAGCACAGATGAGGGGGCACTAGTACAGATGAGGGGGCACTAGTACAGATGAGGGGGCACTAGTACAGATGAGGGGGCACTAGCACAGATGAGAGTAAGTAGGTACAAGTACACCTAGTGGTTGTACAGTTAATACCCAATCATTTGTACTCCCTGCCAGTATATGTGCAACTGACACTCTGTATTTACATCTAATGTGTATTATATACTGTAGACCTGTAGAGTGTGTGAGTGTGAGTGTGTGTGTGAGTGCGAGTGAGTGTGTATAGAGAGCTACATCCCATAGGATCTAGTAACTATAATTCTAAATTCCTTCTCTACAGACTACAGTAAGGTTTAGCCAATAGCCCCATAATATCTCATTTTAAAATCCCCCTACACCCCAAGTGGCATAAATGGCTTATAATAAACGTTTAAAATCACGATCAATCCAGATTACAGATATTGGAAAGGACTAGGGGCTAAAACGGTGCGATATAAGTTGCAGTTATTACACAGCCAGCGATTCTGCCCTTCAGCTTCTCTGGTGCAGCCGCGGCCCCTGCAGCCAATGAGTTCCCTGTATAGGGGGGAATCTGTACCTTTAATTATGTTTGTATAATCCCCATCCCTGGGTCCAGCCGGGGACTCCTGTCCCCACTTCTAGGGGGGGAATTAGAGTGTTTGTCTGTAGCAGTTTAACCCTTATTTGCCAGAAACCCACATTTATACAGGAATAGGTTTCAGATATAATGTTATATATTGCTGAATTCTGTAATGGTTCATTAATATATCATTTTGCCTAATGAAAGTTATGCAGAGGGTTTATATCCCCTTTAATATGATTGTAAGTAAGGCTGACATATACATTTCTGACAGCTCAGACCATATTGTTTGGGGGGGGGGGCGGGGGATTTGCTATGGTTAATAAAGAAGATTTAGGCTGATTTTTACCCACTGTGAGTTCTATAAAGCCTTTGGCTCAATGAGATTCCTCTAAAGTTTGAGAGAGAGAGAGGGAGTGGGGCAGCCAGACATCACAGATGGGCACAAGAGCTTACAAACTATGCCCATATGGCCCTTGTGGGGTTCAGCCCTGGCAGGCAGCTTTCTTCCTATGCCAACATTGTGCTGCTCCCTGCCATCAAGTCCTGGGCGTTATTCATCCAAAAATGAATTATTGATATTTTCCCTTCTCTACAAAAAGAAATATTGATTTTGTTCAACTTCAGAAATTGTATTTTACTACATGAGAGTTTCCCAAAATGGGACAACACCCTGGCAATAAATAGGGTGTAGCTGGAATGAGGGGACAGATGGGTGCAACTCCCTGCATCTCCTGTATGCTCCTATCAGCCACATGATGGGGAAATATTTATAAGCAAAACCAAATTGGCCTTTATTTTGTTTGCCTTTGCTGAGTAGATCTCTCCCTATTCCTATAATTACCCTTCCAACTTATATATATATATTTTTTTTTTTTAGATAAAGGTCCCCGGTGAGGACCGAAACGTCAATCCAAATATATATATATGTATATGTATTTGGATACATATTTCTGGGATGGGGAACCCTCCAAAAGTAGGAGACAATACCTGGGTGCCAGTGCTCTCAGGGTTTGCACAAAAAGGAGTAAAGACTTGATCAATGCAGAAGGTGAAGTTTATTTATCCAACATTTCAGAACCTTCTTTAGGTTTTCCCTGATGAAGGTTCCAGTAAGGAACTGAAACGTAGGATAAATAAACTTCACCTTCTGCATTGATTATGCTTTTATATATGTAGATAGATGATAGATAGATAGATAGATGATAGATAGATAGATAGATAGATATTGGGATAGATAGATAGATAATAGATAGACAGATGGATAAATAGATAGATATTGGGATAGATAGATGATGGATAGATAGATAGATAGATAGATAGATAGATAGATAGATAGATATTGGGATAGATAGATGATGGATAGATAGAAAGATGGATAGATAGATAAATAGATATAGAAAGATTGATGAAAGATGGATAGATAGATAAATATTTGGATAGATAGATGATAGATAGATAGATAGATAGATAGATAGATAGATAGAGATAGATAGATAGATAGATAGATAGATAGATAGATAGATGGTAGATAGATAGATAGATAGATGATAGATAGATAGATAGATAGATAGATAGAGATAGATAGATAGATAGATAGATAGATAGATAGATAGATAGATAGATAGATGATAGATAGATAGATAGATAGATAGATGATAGATAGATAGATAGATAGATAGATAGATGATAGATAGATGATAGATAGATGATAGATAGATAGATAGATAGATAGATGATAGATAGATGATAGATAGATAGATAGATAGATAGATAGATAGATGATAGATAGATGATAGATATAGATAGATAGATAGATAGATAGATAGATAGATAGATAGATAGATGATAGATAGATGATAGATAGATAGATAGATATAGATAGATGGATAGATGATAGATAGATAGATAGATAGATATAGATAAGCTTTGTCCCTATTTAATAGACATTCAGATGCAGATTCCCAGCCTGCCTTGGTCCCCTGCCCCCCCCCCCCCCCCCCCCCATTGGGTGCTACAGTGCATTACAGGGGGCTGGATGGGCTAATCATGGGGGGGCCTGCTGACCCCACTGGCAGTTAGTGAGATGCCCCTGACTGCCCCTCGCACAATCGCTGAGCCCTATCCGTGTGCCTTTGTCCATTAGCTGAAAGGCAGAATGACAGTTGCTTTTACACCAGCAGCCGCACAGCAGCCCCAGCCAACCCTCCTTCCTCTCCTTCTTTATTTTCCTCCCTTCTCCGTGTGGCAGGGCGGATAGAAGCTCCAGCCCTTTGTTTGCCTGCGGCTCTTTATTAAGACACCTTCCTTATGTTTAACACTTGAAAGCAAAAGCCCCATTAGAAACCAATTAAACAAAGGGGGTTTGGGGATCCCCCTTTATCTCCAGGCTGGATCTTTTCCCTTATTCTAATTTCTATCACTGATTATTTCCCCCCCTTCCTTCACACCTTCAATTCTTTCGTTTTAAAATGTTCTTTTTTTCCTTTTCTGCCCGCTGTAAATTGATTTACAACAAGTGGGTTGATCGGCGCTAATGTGCATCATTGGGCTTCAATGGGGGAACATTCCACGTCATATAAAGGGGGCTTCTCTCCATAGCTTGGGATACAGTGTCAGGATTAATTCGTTTTATTAAGGTGTGTGGACATCATAATAATTAATATATATATATATATATATATATATATATATATATATATATATATATATACACAGTAAATAAATATATATATTTAATAGGAAACGAAAACTCCCGTTGTATCGAATTTATCCTTTAGATATCGATATCGATATCGATATCGATATATACAGTCCCGTGTTCGTATAGCCGATCTAATATTAGAAAGTCCGACATCTGAGCGGTACAACCACTATAAATACGGGCAAATCACAAGAAATGGCATCGGCAGATATATATCCGTTGTAAAAAGATAAAGTAATAAGAGATTAGGAGAGAGGGGAGAGGAAAAAAAAATGGCTAAATTGTCAAAAGATCCCACAGTTCCTTATTAGGGGAAGATACAATATTTATTCCGTGTCTCTTGGGATAAAGCTCTTCTATCTATTGTCCTCCCCATTCCTCACTGCTGATGCTTAATTTTCAAAACTTCTATATTACCAAGGGACCTACGACATCAGCGAAAGAATTACCCAGCAAGTACAAAATCTCATCCAGGCTGCTGGTTTCGAGCAGAGGGGAGAATATTTTGCTACAGGATTTTTCTAGCAGACTACGGGGGGAAACGAGATTCGTGTCTGGGGCCGATCGAACGAGCTTTTATTGGGGGGAAAAAAAATAGAATAGAATAGATATAAACGCGAACTTCGGATCTACTGACAAAAAAAACGAAAGAAGAAAAACAAATATTAAATCATGTCAACTTCATTCCCAGGACTGGTCCACGATTCCGAGGTATTTTGTTGTTTTCGTTTTTTATTTTTCTGTGACAGATTTTTTTTTTGTTATATATATTATCCCCCCCCCCCCTTTTTTTCCCCTTAATCCGTGTAACCGTTACAGTGACTTAAATATCTGCCTCCCCAAAAACTTACAGATATAAAAAGGGGGGGAGAGAGAAATTCGTTATGACATCTGTCGCCTGGAATGGCATTCTGCACAATACAACAGTTGTTATAACGAAATTGAAGAAGGGGGGGGGGGAGAGACAGATACAACAACAACAAAAAAAAAATAATCCCCTCGTAGAAAGACATAATATTGAGGCATGTTGCAAACGAATTAATCATTTCTGGGCATAGGATAAAATGGCTGGGGGGGACAGCGGATGCGATTAGTATTGGGAGCGACTGCGTTTTCTCACCTACGGAAATCTGCTTTTGTGATACAGTAAGTTTGATTTTCTTTGATGTGGGGGTCACTTTGAATATAACGTTGCAATCGGCCGAGGGGAAGATCAGTTTGGACTCTTCCCTGCGACCCTGCGATTTTACCGTTTCATCTGTAATATTATTATCGTCTAGAAACCTGTATTTTTCTCCTATGTTTATGGCTAATGCCTGACGGCTGTTAACCCCCTCCTGGTTGTTGCAAACAAATTGATTGGTAACCAATGTCGATAAAGGATCCGAAATAAAAACGATTTTTCGTAGCCCGGGACGGATTTATATCGTATTAGGGGGAAATAGCACGTCTTCTGTGTTATTTAAAACGACAAACCTATTTTATGTCTCTGTCTTTTTCTTCCCTTTCTCCCTTCCTTCCAGATACGTCATGACGGATCAAACAGCTATCGTTTGATGCAACTTGGTTGTCTGGAGTCTGTGGCCAACTCGACTGTCGCCTACTCTTCCACGTCTCCTCTAACTTACTCCACGACTGGCACTGACTTTACTTCGCCTTATTTCTCTACTAATCATCAATATACCCCCCTGCACCACCAGTCCTTCCACTATGAGTTCCAGCACAGCCACCCAGGGGTTAATCCAGACGCCTATTCCTTAAATTCCCTCCATCATTCCCAGCAATATTACCAGCAGATCCACCATGGGGAGCCCACAGATTTTATTAACCTTCACAACGCCAGAGCACTCAAGTCATCCTGCTTGGACGATCAAAGAAGGGACTTTGGCTGCTTAGACGCATATCGCAGGCACGACTTGTCGCTGATGAGCCATGGTTCCCAGTATGGGATGCACCCAGACCAGAGACTCCTGCCCGGATCCAGTTTGGGTCTCTCAGGTGCAGGAGGAGACGATTTCCAGGTAAAAAAAAAAAAACAACAAAATAATCAATATACGATTTGATCGCAAGTGATCGAATCGGCTGCCCAGGTATTTCCCTCTCTCCCTTGTAACTTGGGCGGGGCTCCTTACACAAAAAAAAATAGCTCATTGTATTCATACTACGGAAAGCTGTAGGGGGGAAATTGGGTTAAAAGCGAAGTAAAACCAAGAAATAAAATTCAATCTATTCGTTAAATGTTTCCAACGGTATTGGCGAATATAATTCCAGATCGAATGCCTGTTTGTGAATTCGTTTTTGCGCTGCTGGTTCTGCGGCTTGGAACAATGTAGGAGAAGGGAGGTCTATAAGAACATTATTGCAATAGTCGCAGGGAACAGACACGGCTTTCAGTAGCTATTGTAAGGATGGAGCGACTTAGTTGCAGCTACTAAACGCCAGAAAATCCCCTGCCATAGACAATACTGAGAATTGCCTCTGCTAAAACACACGTTGCGACAATTATCAGTAAATGATCAGCATTGTCTGTTTTAGTAGCCACGACAAGTAGCTGCTACTAGTAGCTCTGTGTGTCTTCACTTAAACCACTAAAAATGAGTCGTGAAAGTTGCTTAATTGTATATTTAAAATAGGTTATTTAGGGGTTTACTCAGCGATCTGCAATAGGGATTCTGAAAAGAATGTTAGAAATATATATATATATAATATATATATATATATATATATACAGTATATATATTTCTAATATTCTTTTATAGATATTTAGAGACACAAAGCTAAAATGATCATTAGGAATTTGGCGAATTAAGTGAAAAAAGATATGTTCTTTTTCACTTTTATATATATATATATATCTGCTTATCTATCTATATCTATCTATCTATCTATCTATCTATCATCTATCATCTATCTATCTATCTATCTATCATCTATCATCTATCATCTATCTATCTATCTATCATCTATCATCTATCTATCTATCTATCTCTCTATCATCTCTCATCTATCATCTATCTATCTATCTATCATCTATCTATCTATCTATCTATCTATCTATCATCTATCTATCTATCTATCTATCTATCTATCTATCAATCATCTATCATCTATCTATCTATCTATCTCTCTATCATCTCTCATCTATCATCTATCTATCTATCTATCATCTATCTATCTATCTATCTATCTATCTATCTATCTAATCTATCATCTATCTATCTATCTATCTATCATCTATCATCTATCTATCTATCTATCTATCTATCTATCATCATCTATCATCTATCTATCTATCTATCTCTCTATCATCTCTCATCTATCTATCTATCTATCTATCTATCTATCTATCTATCATCTATCATCTATCTATCTATCTATCTATCTATCTATCTATCATCTATCTATATATATATAACAAGATATGTTCTTTTTCACTTTTATATATCTACATCTGCTTATCTATCTATCTATCTATCATCTATCTATATATATATATATATATGAAACAAGATATGTACTTTTTCACTTTTATATATCTATATTTATATATCTATATCTGCTTTTATATATTTATCTATATATATATTTTTATTTATTTATTTATCTATCTATATCTGTTTCTATATCCCCCTGTATATAATTCGTTCCCCTACTCGCTGGCTGGGAGAGAGCAGGTTGTTTAACAGCAGAGCAGGGTGACTGGGTCACTCCAACATGACTTCTACCCTATTTACTCCATTAAATCACTTCAGACTGCTGTTTAGTCTCAGTTCCTAGTCTATTTAAGGGAATAATAATTGAATTCAATAGGGGATCCGATTTATCCCCTTCTCCTTTTCTAAGCACAGTCTGCTGCTGATTTCCCCCTATCTGTACAAATGTTTTTTTCTTTTCTTTTTTGCCTTTTAGCGAGAGCTGAGCTTGGCCCCTTCTCTCAAAAGAAGGGATTAGTGCATTTGCAAGGGGGGCAGACAATGGCTAAATCCCAGGCAAAAAGAGCACCGTAGTTTATCCAATTTTCCCTCTTAATACCATTCAACTAGTCATTTATGCAATGTCATCCGACCAAACAGCACAAGGAGAATAAGCTGGTTATAAACAGTAACTAATCCACAGGCAGTAAATCGCAGCTGCTCCTCTAGACAAATTATTTAGAAACCGTAAAGTTGCAGAGATCGGGGAATTCAACAGCCGAATGATTTCGTTGATGGAACCAGTGTAGAGTCTTATTATAAAAATAGTTCTATACTATTAGTCATAAAACAAATATAATAAAATGGTTATAAAAATATTAACGAGGCGATTTTGTTCGTGGGTTTTTAAACATCGCAGTAATCAAAATACGGGCTACTGTTCGTATAAAGTATTTTATGGTTTATTTAATCATTTCATTGCAACGAATGTAAAAAATTGGCTCGGCTCCCACAGAACATGAAGGGAACCCCCCGGATAAGTTTGCAGGGTGCTTACAAGTCAAACTGAACAGATGTAGAGGGTCTTGGGCCTGCGAGTCGCATCTTTCAGTCCCCTAAAAAGATTTTCCATGGGCAACAATGAAACCTGTCACACCTTGTCCAATCACAGGGGCTAATTTATGCGGCCCTTCAAGAATTCCTCCCTTTTTTATATTTATATATCGATTTCATAATCAGTTTAAAGCTCAGGGCTCAGAATTATGTTTCTGGAGATTTTTTTTTTTTTTTGTTCCTTTTTATTCTGCCACAAATTTGAAGAGGTGAGAAAAAAAAGAAAATAGAAGCAGTTAAATTAGTTGTTTGGAAAGAGACTTACTGATTGTGATCAGGGCTTTCCCAAGGCTTTGGGCCTGCTTAGGGCAGGTTACTAAATGTGTATCCAATTATTATTATTATTATTTTATTATTATTTTATTATTATTATATTTCTATAAAATATTCTCTTTATTACTCGATAGTCAGAAATAAGGTTGTTTGGTGCATATAACCCTAATATAGTGTCTAAAATATTATATGTCTGTATGAGTAAATATAAATAAATAAATAAATATATATATATATAATGTCCAATATATATATATTGATAATAGATGAGTGCAGATAATCTCTTGTTGTTGTCTATATATATATATATATATATACTGTATATTGTGTCTATACACACAAACACATACACTTCATATGAAATATATCATAAATAACTGTCATTTCGCTATTTGAAATATTAGAACATATACTGGATACATAATAAATTGGTGCAGACCCTAAAGGCGCAGTGGCATTAATTTGGTTTGTATATAAAAAACATATGAAATGAATACGCACCAACGGTATTTATAGGGTTAACTGGATTTTTGATATATGGGGAGAATGTTTAGACAATTGACAGTAATAGAGAGGGAGAGATGTACAAATTAAGAAAGAGATATAAAAAGCTGCTTCAGTCAATAAAAAGAGAGTTTATAGTATTTTATATAGCGACAATTTAACTCTATAAATATGAGTTTTATGTTTCACAGAAAGAAAGTGGAGACATGGAAAGAAATAGATGATATCGATATAAAATGACTAAATACAGCTGTATACATGTGACTATTCGCCGCTAGGATGAACAATAAAGAACTTAGGGAAAGCTGATGATATTGGCTGAATGGATGCGCTTTTATATGAATGTTTACCTATTTGCCCCTGTATCTTATTTAAGGGTTCGGTGGAGGCCCAGTGCGGATTAGTTCTCAACAGTCAAGGCGGAGTAATCAGAAGAGGTAAGTTGATATTTAATTGCTTAATGGAATTAAAATAAAATGTTATGTACTCAGCTCACCAATGCGCATTTACGCGAAATTATTACTATGATTCCAGACAGACGCCAGCGCTATACATTGCGCCCCCAAAGTGTGTACGGATATTCCATACAATCACCTATACTGGGGCTTTACTGAATATTCCAATTCCCCTTTCTAATAATCACCTTTTCGAGCATTGTCTTTGTGGGTGAAATTGCGCAATTGTCGCACTTACAGGTGAACTAGTCCGGCAATTAAACCCGCCCGTTATTTTCCTATTCTCTCTATTGTATTTCTTATTTGCAGATACAACTATTATGTCGTTTAGGATTTATTTATTTGTTGCTGAAGAATAAGTGGAATAAAGGCTAGTCAAAATGACTCCACATTTGCCATGCTTGGATGTGGGCATTATTTAACGTTTCCATTGATAGATAATAATAAGTAGCCATGATAAGTTCCCTACTGTAGGTCATTTTAGACGTAAAACGTATAAATAAATTGATGAACTGATATGGTATAAAATATATAACAAATGATAGCTACACAGTAATTTGGCACATATATACACATAGGCGCATTTACAGTAATTAACATTGGATTTTAGTATTGTCGGTATTTAATATTATGTATATAGCAGTTTAGTATTATGTATGTATGTGAGTGTATATATATATATATATATATATTGTCTGTGAGGGGGCTGGCAGTATATTAGTACCCCAATGAGGGAATCCAAGTCGGAATATATTCAGAGCAGGGGTCGCTGCGATTCCTAGAGGCTGCTGCAGGTTGCAGTGCAGGGTGGGATGCATATTTTAACTGTTAGCCTGGGGCTGGATAAGGCGCTAATGAGGCAGACAGCTGGTACAGTAGAACAACAAAGCGTGGGACTCGTTGCGCTTTGCGCATTTGGTGCTGAAATGGACAGCGCCTCTGCCCCTCGCTATTTCCCCCATTATCAGGGACTAGGAGCTTGCAATCAGTTGGCTCAGCCGAGCAGCGGGTTTAGCCTATGTATTTCTCCCCGCTATATGTTTTCTCCATGTATTTTGGAGTCCCCTTTGTTCACAGACTGAGCATTTTATCCATTGGAATTATTCTACCCATAGACTCCCATAAACTGTAAGCTCTAGCCAGCTCTTTCCTCCTTCATAGCTCAATGCCTATATATGCGCCTATTGTACAGCGCTGCGCAATATGCCTGCGCTTTATAATACATACGTGTCAATCATTTTTCCTACAGCTCTTTATTTCATCCTTTTTCGCTTATTTATTGCAAAAGACATTTTTCTTACATTCTAGAGCCCCAAACCAGCCACTTGTCTAGTTTATTCTCACTCTCCCCAACGCTTATTGATATGAGCTCCATATGATTGCACTGCAGTATCTGCAATAGCATATAGCTCACTGGGTTGTTTGTATACAATGTTGTTTGATAGAGCCATTCCCTGCCATTCTCATTATTTCCTGTCATTTTCTTTGATTATAATATTCACTCTCTGCAAGAATAAATTCTATTTTTGTGAATTTCTACCAAAATCGATTCTCTCTACACATATGGACTTATGCAAGGTATATGCCTTATTAATTACAGTAGCAATGCAAAGCAGTTTGGGTCTCCCTTTGTACATGAGTCTGGTGCTTTATTAAGGGAATAAAGGCAGAGAATGTAATGGCTGCACTGATTTATAATGTATAACCCGACACATTCCCAGAATAAACACCTCCCTATACACACAGAATAATGCAGTTTCAAGGTCTTCTGTTGAGAAAAAGAAGCATGGAATGTTATCAATAAATTCTACTATAAAATACATTTTTTCTGTTCTGGGGTTGATCACTACTCTAATGATAATTCTATGAATTTTGGTGTCTTCCCCATTAGCTCCTGTTAAATGGACCCCCCCAAACAGGGTGGTGGGAAATACAAGTCCTCTTTTATAATCCCACTTTGGATCCATGTTTTCTGTTACCATATATAATATTAAACCTACACATTTAGGAAGAAGGAAGGGCCCAAGTATTTTATGGGAACTCAGTGAGTTCTTAGGTGTCTTCCCCATTGCCTTCTGTTTAGGCCGGGACTGGCAATCTGTGGATTCGGGCAAATGCCAGAGATGCCATAGACAGTCACTATTTATTGGGCTCCATGTACTTGGAATACCAAGACCTACTCCGACTCCCAATCCAGACCTGCTTTTATTAAATGGACCCCCCCCCAAACAGGGTGGTGGAGAATACAAGTCAGTTTACATCCATATATTCTGTTCTGGGGTTGATGCCTATTCTAAAGGTCCCACATATAATAATAATAAACCTACAGAGTTTGGAAGGGTCCACATATTTTATGGGAACTCAGTGAGCTCTTAGGTGTCTTCCTCATTGCCTCCTGTTTAGGCCCAGACTGGCAATCTGTGGGTTCGGGCAAATGCCAGAGGGGCTGCTGTAAGGTGCCATAGATCAGAGATCCTCAAACTACGGCCCACGAGCTGGATCCCTAAGGTAATTTACCTGGGCCCCCATTGCGTCCTGACCCCTGGCTACTACCTGTCTGCAGACACAGTGGGGAGTGGGGGAGCAGGGAGCTGGAGGATGCAGTGGGGAGCCGGAGGACCCAGCGGGGAGCGGGTAAACAGGGAGCCAGAGGATGCAATGGGGGAGCCGGAGGACTCAACAGGGAGTGGGGAGCAGGGAGCCGGAGGACCCAGCGGGAAGCGAGTAAACAGGGAGCCAGATGATGCAATGGGGGAGCCGGAGGACCCAACGGGGAGTGGGGGAGCAGGGAGCCGGAGGACCTAGCGGGGAGCGGGTAAACAGGGAGCCAGAGGTTTCAACGGGGAGTGGGGGAGCAGGGAGCCGGAGGACCCAGCGGGGAGCGGGTAAAAAGGGAGCCAGAGGTTTCAACGGGGAGTGGGGGAGCAGCGAGCCGGAGGACCCAGCGGGGAGCGAGTAAACAGGGAGCCAGATGATGCAATGGGGGAGCCGGAGGACCTAGCGGGGAGCGGGTAAAAAGGGAGCCAGAGGTTTCAACGGGGAGTGGGGGAGCAGGGATCCGGAGGACCCAAGGGAGCAGGTAAACAGGGAGCCAGAGGATGCAATGGGGGAGCAGGGAGCTGGAGGACCCAACAGGGAGCGGGGGAGCAGGGATCCAGAGGATGAAGCGGGGAGCGGGGGGATGCAGCAGGGAGCAGTCCATATTTGGGGTCTATAGTCCGGCCCCCCAACAGTCTAAGAGACCATGAACTGGCCCAATGTTTAAAATGTTTGAGGACCCCTGCCATAGAAAGTCACTGCTGGGGGGCTGTGGGGGGGACTCTGTGTACTTGGAATTCCAAGGCCTATTCCGACTCCCAATCCAGGCCTGCTTCTGTTAAACAAACCCCCCCCTCCCCAAACAGGTTGTTGGGGAACACAAACCCCCCTATTTTCCTGTAGCTGCTGTTTCTAATCCCAGTTTAGCTAAACTATATTGCAGCAAAGCAGACGCCCAGATCCCCCTGCCTTCAGCTCCTGTTAAAAAAAAATATATATATATATATATAATAAACAAGAAGCAGTGGCGGCTTTTCGCCCGCAGCCTCTCCGACCATCACTCCCAATAATCTTTACTCTACCCCGGTGCCTGTGTATCGATGGCTTCTCCCTGCCTCGGGGCATCTCCTTTGATATGATAATAACCAGAATACCCAACTCTGCAGAGATCATATTAATGTTGCTCATACAGAGTGCAGCTTCTTGCCCTAGTTGAATATTCACATATTCCAATTTTTTTTCTTTTTTTGAAGACGAAGCTGCTATTTACAGGAGTCGTCTGTGGGTTTTTTTAATCATTAAAAATAATCTTTTTTTTAAAATAAAAGACTCCCCCCCCCCCCCCACCCGCCGCCTTTAGATCAGTGTTTGGAAGGATATAACTTACCCTTTGAGTGGGCTGGAGATATTATGAGCCTCCGTCTAAAATATTGGGATAAAAAGGAAACACAGTGACTTTTGCCCCCTGTTTTTTTTTTTTTCATACAATCTAAACTCTAAAAAAAAGTTGCCGTTAGTCTGTGTGATCATAAAGCCTGCAGGCCCCAGGCAAATTTCAAAAAAGCTTAAATACTGTTCTAGCCTCTAGGCCAGGAAGAGGACAAGACTATAGGCAATCGCGGGCTTTTTTTTTTTTTTTCCCTCTCCGATTGCCCGGGGCAAAATAAACTACAAACTACTTTGAATCAAAACATTTTTGGGGAATTAATATGATCTGAACTCTTTGCGTTTAAAAAGATCTTGAGTTTGTCAAATCGCTTAGAGGTGACTGACACTGAAGTAACGATGCATTTATTGCTATCTGGGAGCCATGTCAGATCTGATTTTGATTAAACACAAACAGGCCTTCTCGGCCCTACTGCTCCATACTGTCCTGCCTCTGAGCTGCCATACTGATTATCCTATGTGCCCAGGTACACCCCATACGGGAAAGGAGGGTTGGTTGGAACTATAGCAGGGTGACTGTTACCCCATTGTTTCTATATATCTGTAACCTTGTTATGGGCTAAGGGGGCCCAGCCTGAAGGCCAGTTAGGGGGGGATTTGGGGTGAGTGCTTATTTGTGCCCTGGGTACCCCTGGAACTATAGCGGGGTGACTGTTACCCCAATGTTTCTATATATCTGTAACCTTGTTATGGGCTAAGGGGGCCCAGCCTGAAGGTCAGTTAGGGGGGGATTTGGGGTGAGTGCTTATTTGTGCCCTGGGTACCCCTGGAACTATAGCGGGGTGACCCCAATGTTTCTATATATCTGTAACCTTGTTATGGGCTAAGGGGGCCCAGCCTGAAGGCCAGTTAGGGGGGATTTGGGGTGAGTGCTTATTTGTGCCCTGGGTACCCCTGGAACTATAGCAGGGTGACTGTTACCCCAATGTTTCTATATATCTGTAACCTTGTTATGGGCTAAGGGGGCCCAGCCTGAAGGCCAGTTAGGGGGGGATTTGGGGTGAGCGCTTATTTGTGCCCTGGGTACCCCTGGAACTATAGCAGGGTGACTGTTACCCCAATGTTTCTATATATCTGTAACCTTGTTATGGGCTAAGGGGGCCCAGCCTGAAGGCCAGTTAGGGGGGATTTGGGGTGAGTGCTTATTTGTGCCCTGGGTACCCCTGGAACTATAGCGGGGTGACTGTTACCCCAATGTTTCTATATATCTGTAACCTTGTTATGGGCTAAGGGGGCCCAGCCTGAAGGCCAGTTAGGGGGGATTTGGGGTGAGTGCTTATTTGTGCCCTGGGTACCCCTGGAACTATAGCAGGGTGACTGTTACCCCAATGTTTCTATATATCTGTAACCTTGTTATGGGCTAAGGGGGCCCAGCCTGAAGGCCAGTTAGGGGGAGATTTGGGGTGAGTGCTTATAACCTTGTTATAAGCTACAAGGGAGGGGGCTGTACAGGTATTGCAGGATTTAGTTCATTAATAGCATTAATAGCAATCTTTTTGTATGGATAGTGTTATTGCCGCATGGTGGCCTAACATGCTTTGACTTTGTCTCATTCACTGGCCTTCATACTGCCCTCCCTAAATCCAAAACTCATGGTGTTCTTGCCCCACAGTTTTGGAGCCACTGATTTGCTATCACTCACCTTGCAGTGGGCGACTCTAAGCCTAAAATGGGTCAGAACTACAAGATAATTATAAAGTAGATGAAATGGCTGATGCTATTAGATATTTGCATTTCCAAATGTATCTCTGGGCTGATTGTGTTTTTGTTTTCATTGTCCCATATGCCCATGGCCGCACCATAACTATTGCTGCAAGTATAAAGAGTGAGGGCTAAACTGGTGGCGCTAGAGAGTCAGAATTTTACTCGCTTGCTGTGGGTTCCGTATCCATCACTAAAAGGGCAAAATTAAGCACAGTACCCCTTACCTATTGGCCCAAACACTTATGTCCCCCATAACCACCTATAAACTAACCAACCCTAACCCCCTGTACAGGTAGTAGGGACTTGGCCCCCTTCTTACTGCAGGGGTCAACGATCTAATCAGTTGTGCTTATGGTATTGTAATAACCCTTGCAACCCCTTTAGTTACACCCCTTTGTTATTAATTATAAACACCCCGGTTCTACAGTGCCTAGAAATATATCAGAGACAAATACACGAATGATTTACATTATCCTTTCTAATATGAAAGAGTATGTAGCAGCGCTCAACGGGATCAATTATCAGGAATGCTCTGTAATATGGAAAACCATATTGCTTATTTATGCTGAGCCTCCTATGAATTTCTTGGTTGACCTTTTGTCTTCAAAATGGCCGATCAATAGTTATGGATATTGACCCGCCAACTGGTTGGAAAGCTTGTTCATCCAAACCACGGACTCCTTTGTTTCTGAGCTTTGGGTGACTTCCAAAGGGTTTCATTGAAAGACCTTGGTTGGCTCCAAACACCATAACAGATGCCAGAGCTGAGCCAGTAGCTTGAGGCCTAGCAGTCGGAGAAGGATAACACAGCTAGGCGAGTGAATAATACATGGTGTTTATTAGCTAGTGACAGAATACAAACAAGGGAACACATTAATATGAGACACGGAGGCCGCCTTCCCAGGGTAGATCCTTCAGAATGTGACTGAGGAGATCTAAGACATTGGGATCTTGAGTCTAATGAACAAAGTCAAGGCACGTCAGTGTGGCACAGTCCTTCATGATAACCCAATGGTGAGATTTGGAAGCCCATAGGATCATTGCCTTAGAAACTATTTCTATGTCCTTCGGCACACAGCTTAAAGTCTTTCAGACAGATGTTTTTCCTCCACCACCTCCCCCCCCCTCTTGTCTTGAAGGGGCACATTGACTATAGAGCCTAAAAAACGTCGACCTGTCATTTCGACAATGCCGACAAGGATAACAATGGGATATTTACAATTCATATTGAAGTGTTTCTTTTGCATGAAAGGAAAACGCTTGCTCCCTCGTCATAAAGAGAATAAATATGAGTCTATTGAAGTCCAATATGGCCGGACTCATCTTTCTTTCCTGACAGTTGCACCAGAAAGCCAAGGACTGGGCAGAACAAGTGGGGTTTTATTTCTTCCTCTGCAAAGGGTTAAATAGATTGTCCTTTTATCTAATAATGGACTGTATGACTGTATATGACGTTGTATAAAATATAAAGAATTGTGTGTACCCAGGCACCAGAGGAATAGTGGATAAGGATATTGGGAGTGGCCAAGGTTCCCTTGACTATATAGGCACAAGGGTTCTATCAGAACTTTGGGGAGGATAAAGAAAACTATTCCATGAAATACATGAATGAAGATGTCATTAGAACCACCAGTAGCAACTGGTTAGCTTATTGGTTATAACAATATATCTTACAATGGGTCAGGGAGCATTGGCACCCAAGGCAACAGTGGTATAGTCCATGTTGGTCACCAAGGGAGCTGTATTCATGGGAAGGATAAGGATGATTTGCTAGTGGAGGCTACCAAGAGAAGGCTTCCCGGGTATGAACCAATAAATTATATGTGGCAGTTGGTCTGTTTAGGGCAGGCCAAGCCTCCCTAGACCTTCTCCAAGGTCCAAAATGCAGTTGTAGGGACAATGAAAGTATATAAAACTGGTATTGATATGTAACTGGATTTTTTTATTTTCTGAAATTGCGCCCCCTAGGCAGGTACACCTAGTTTATTTACATTTTTAGTTGTGCAACTTTCAGAATTCAAACTGCTATCTGGTTGCTAGGGGGTTCATTACCCTAGCAACCCTGAAAAAAAGGATAAACGTAAAACATTAATTTATATGGGCTTTGCGAACACGGAAACTGTTTAGCGACAGTGAAAGAAACTTTGCGAATTGAGTTGTTTGTGACAGTGCAATGTAATAACAGTCTAATGAACCATATTACATTTCGAAATGCAAATTTTTATTCTTTTTTTGTGCGCATTTTTTTTTCATTTATGACTTTTATTACATTCTCCCCATTAGAATAACGCTAAAATTGTAGCTGTAGCAGTTAGTCTCATTGCAGGGTCAAAAATCCCCCCCGACAATCGAACAGCGTTTTCAATTTTAGGCTTTTGCAATTCGAAAATGGTTAAAAACAAAGACCAACTGAAAGCTGTTTAAATTAGGTCCATTTCTAACAATCTTATTGGTTATGTGAAATGAAATGTCCTGTTTATTTAAGAATTTACTCCCTGGTGTCTTTTACACCATATACAGATATACAGGTATAGGATCCATTATGCAGAATGCTTGGGACCAAGGGTATTCCGGATAAGAGGTCTTTCCGTAATTTGGATCTTCATACCTTAAGTCTACTAAAAAAAAATCGATAAAACATTAATTTAATCCAATAGGATTGTTTTGCATCCAATAAGGATTAATTATATCTTAGTTGGGATCAAGTACAGGTACTGTTTTATTATTACAGAGAAAAGGGAATCATTTAACCATTAAATAAACCCAATAGGGCTGTTCTGCCCCCAATAAGGGGTAATTATATCTTAGTTGGGATCAAGTACAGGTACTGTTTTATTATTACAGAGAAAAGGGAATCATTTAACCATTAAATAAACCCAATAGGGCTGTTTTGCCCAATAAGGGGTAATTATATCTTAGTTGGGATCAAGTACAGGTACTGTTTTATTATTACAGAGAAAAGGGAATCATTTAACCATTAAATAAACCCAATAGGGCTGTTCTGCCCCCAATAAGGGGTAATTATATCTTAGTTGGGATCAAGTACAGGTACTGTTTTATTATTACAGAGAAAAGGGAATCATTTAACCATTAAATAAACCCAATAGGGCTGTTCTGCCCCCAATAAGGGGTAATTATATCTTAGTTGGGATCAAGTACAGGTACTGTTTTATTATTACAGAGAAAAGGGAATCATTTAACCATTAAATAAACCCAATAGGGCTGTTTTGCCCAATAAGGGGTAATTATATCTTAGTTGGGATCAAGTACAGGTACTGTTTTATTATTACAGAGAAAAGGGAATCATTTAACCATGAAATAAACCCAATAGGGCTGTTCTGCCCCCAATAAGGGGTAATTATATCTTAGTTGGGATCAAGTACAGGTACTGTTTTATTATTACAGAGAAAAGGGAATCATTTAACCATGAAATAAACCCAATAGGGCTGTTCTGCCCCCAATAAGGGGTAATTATATCTTAGTTGGGATCAAGTACAGGTACTGTTTTATTATTACAGAGAAAAGGGAATCATTTAACCATTAAATAAACCCAATAGGGCTGTTCTGCACCCAATAAGGGGTAATTATATCTTAGTTGGGATCAATTACAAGGTACTGTTTTATTTCTACACTGAAAAAGGAAATCAGTTTTAAAATTCTGAATTATTTGATTAAAATGGAGTCTATGGGAGACGGGCTTTCCGTAATTCGGAGCTTTCTGGATAACGGGTTTCCGGATAAGGAATCCCATACCTGTACATGGATTGAATGCCGTTATAGGGTGGGGAGATCTGAGTTTGAAATGACCATATTGTCCCAATATTTTTGTTTGGGTTTATTTGTATTCACTTCCGCATAGGCTAAAGGCTTCAGTGTGACCAATATCCACCCCCTGTGTCCAGTGAGGGGCAGATCCTATTTAATCTAATTCAGTTGCAGACTGTGTTGGTTTTTCATACCGGCAGACAAAACCCATTTTGGAATATACACAATAGAACCCTTGACTCATTTGCTGCCAACAGAACCCATTTCCAGTGTGGCCTCCCTTTTCCAGCCTGAATGAGCCTCTGCCATTTATCCACCTCCATTGCTGTCGGAATTCAAACCCCAAATCCTACATTATTATTATTATTATTAACATTTATTTATAAAGCGCCAACATATTCCGCAGCGCTGTACAATAAGTGGGTTTCATACATTGGGCATACAGAGTAACATATAAAGCAATCAGTAACCGATACAAGAGGGGAAGGGAGCCCTGCCCAAAAGAGCTTACACTCTACAAGGAGTAACATATAAAGCAACCAATAACCGATACAAGAGGGGAAGAGAGCCCTGCCCAAAAGAACTTACACTCTACAAGGAGACATACAGAGTAACATATAAAGCAATCAATAACCGATACAAGAGGGGAAGAGAGCCCTGCCCAAAAGAACTTACACTCTACAAGGAGACATACAGAGTAACATATAAAGCAACCAATAACCGATACAAGAGGGGAAGAGGGCCCTGCCCAAAAGAGCTTACAATCTACAAGGAGTAACATATAAAGCAACCAATAACCGATACAAGAGGGGAAGAGGGCCCTGCCCAAAAGAGCTTACAATCTACAAGGAGTCACATATAAAGCAATCAGTAACCGATACAAGAGGGGAAGAGAGCCCTGCCCAAAAGAGCTTACACTCTACAAGGAGTAACATATAAAGCAATCAGTAACCGATACAAGAGGTGAAGAGAGCCCTGCCCAAAAGAGCTTACACTGAGTTTTTATAGTCCTCGGTAACGATCGTCTCCATATCACGGTGCAACGGCGAGGAGAAGCGGCGCCGTGCCGAGGAGCCGGCCCATTCCTTCCCATAGACGCCGTAAATAATACATTCCATCAACGCAGGCGGCATCGGGCTGCAGCGGAGACGTTGCCTTCAGCGATGCGATTGTTGTTGCCAGCGTGATTCTTTTGTGGGCTTGTTCATGATTTATTTCACAGGGCAATTGTCATTCATGTACATTAAATATATATAGTGAGCCGTCGTCTTCAAAGTAGGCGCCCAGACCAAGAATGAAAAAAAAAAATTAAAAGTACAAGCTTTGTGCTGAGTTCAACTTTAAAGTATAGTATATGTGTGTGTACGCAGTGCCGTAATTACCAGGGGAGCACCCAGCACCCATATCCGCTAGGGCCCAACGTAAACACTGGTGGCAGAATGGGGGGGCCCGGGTCTTTTTTTTTAACCAAAAGTCTAGTAGTTACGCCACTGAGCGCCCTATGCAGTCTTAAACCCAACTGCGTCAGTCTCTCTGTCTGTATTGTTTTGCTTATCTAATCATGGGTAACCACCAATATAAATCCGGAATTATAAAAACTGTACAGAAAGGAGGTCCCTCGGCCTTATGATGGCTGGTCAAGTTCTGTCCTGTATGTCTAACTGTTTTCAAGCTTCCAGTAATTATTAGGTGAAGACACACGGAGCTACTAGTAGCAGCTATTTGTTGTGGCTACTAAAATAGACAATGCTGATCATTTACTGATAATTGTCTCTACGTGTGTTTTAGTAGAGGCAATTCCCAGTATTGTCTATGGCAGGGGATTTTCTGGGGTTTAGTAGCTGTGAAAAAGTTGCTGCTACTAGTAGCTCAGTGTGTCTTCACCCTTAGTTATAAAAGATCGTGGTTCAATATCATGTTAATACCAGCTGCTTTGCCCTTTCTCAGCACCTTCTCAGATCCCAGTGAGGGACCTAAAGCTGGCCATCTACGAGTGGGCGATATCGGGAAAATTTAGGCTAATTCGATCGTTTGGCCTTGGGGCCAAAAGATCGAATTATAATGACGGCAATGGGGCAGTCGGTTAAGCGACCGCATCCTCGATCCGACTAAATCTTTTAACCTGCCCGATCGATATCTGGCCCGTTGTTGCTGCCCCGACAAGGGCCGATAAGCTGCCGAAACGGTCTAAGGGACCGATATCAGCAGCTACAATCGGCCCGTGTATGGGGACCTTAACCCGAAGACCAGTTAGGATGAGATTTAGTGCCTATTTGGTCTTTGATAGGGTGACCAGATCAATTGACAAGTCTAGAAAATGCAGCTAACAGGGCTGAACTGATTGCAGCTTATTTTGAATACAATCAATGCTGCCCTGCAACATGTATTTATTAGACGTATCCCTGAATGTTCAAGTGATCTGGTTACCCTATATAGGACCAAATAGATATACCTGGAAGTCCAGCTGGAAGGTCATTTAGGGTAATAGTTGCTCATGGGAAATTCATACTAATAAGAAGACCATGCTCATAAGAAGACATCTACAGTCTCCATCCCTTGGCCGTGACGTGACTTCCACATCAATACTCACCTACATGTTATTATCCAACATGGTCTGAGTCCCCCAAATGTATTTTGCACTCCTGCACATATCATTAAATGGGTTCATTTTTACGATTGAAATCTTGGGGGCGAGGGCTATTGTTGGGAACTTTGCATGGGAAGATCTGCTGGTGCTTTAAGAACAGATCTATCAACACATAGTTGACAAGAGAAACCTTCCCTCTGGCAATGGTGCCAAAATACATGTGTGGAAGAGACTACAGGGCATAACAACTATGTATTTTTTCTAAAAAGAGTGCAGCATGATACCCAAAATTTTACTTTGATCTTTACCAGTGATGTCATAAAACATCAAACTAACAATTACATCAAACTAACAATGTCATATTACTGTCTCTAGGTGGCACCTGTGTGGTGAATCCTACTGATCTCTTCTGCTCGGTTCCTGGGCGCCTCTCCCTTCTAAGCTCCACCTCGAAATACAAAGTCACCATAGCCGAAGTGAAAAGACGCCTTTCGCCGCCAGAATGCCTCAACGCTTCTCTACTAGGGGGCATATTGAGAAGGTATATGTTTTTTTAAGAAGTCTTCTTTTAGAATAGAGTTTACCTGCCCCAAGTCAGATATATCATGATGTGACACTATCCAACTTAGGTTTGTGGGTACAGAACTTTTGGGAGCAAATAACCTATAATAATAATAATAATGTATTAATTTTTATTGAAATTGAGGTTCTATGGATATTCTTATGAACAGACACCACTAGGGAGGATCACGCAGACTTGTATTAGTTCTTAACTCATTGAGTTTGGGACTGGGGGTTCATTCACTCAAAGTACCAATGGTGAGGAAACAACTTCAGCTTCTCTTTATCTAGTAGGGAAGGGAAGCTAGACAAGTAGGTGGATATGAGGGTGACTGGTCCAATGCTAGTTTTAGGGCTACCGGAAGTTTAGATTTCCCAATCAACTGCAAGTTGAGGAATTTTATGGTAGCATGGGTGGGTGGACATAAGGGTGACCAGTCCAATGCTAGTTTTAGGGCTACCGGAAGCTTAGATTTCCCAATCAACTGCAAGTTGAGGAATTTATGGTAGCATGGGTGGGTGGACATAAGGGTGACCAGTCCAATGTTAGTTTTAGGGCTACCGGAAGCTTAGATTTCCCAATCAACTGCAAGTAGAGGAAGTTAATGTTTGCATAAACTTTGATCATGATGTTGACTGTAAAATATTGGGTATTGAAATATATCAACATTAATAGCCTGAGATTATCTCAGTGGATCTTCTCATTTTTCTATATCTTCTGTTGTTGTGGTGGAGGTGGTGACTGTCAATTACACCTACCTAAACCTGAAATGTGAAGTGCTATCTGGTTGTTGGGGATCAAGACTGCCCAACAACTTATACTCTAATTGTGAAGTTAATTATGTAGTCATCTTCCTGTATGTCAGACCTTTGGTTTATTCTATTTGAATCACCAATTCTGTATCTGTTGCTCTTCTACTGGATCCCTATTTGGAGTGGTCCTGTAGTGGTATTACCACTATAACCTATAAACCATAGAGCGTGTCCCAGAATTAACTCAAAGAACTCTACAACATTTCAATTGTAAGATAAAGAAAACCAGCAGATATACAACAGAAAAAATAACCTCAGTTAGATGGTTGTCTCATCTGATCATCTCATGATCCTTGTTCTCCAGCCAAGCTATGACGAAGATTCTTAACCCAAATTCTATTATTTCCTATAGAGCAAAATCCAAAAATGGGGGCCGCTGTTTGAGAGAGAAACTTGACAGACTGGGTTTAAACTTACCCGCTGGAAGAAGAAAAGCTGCCAATGTAACTCTATTGACTTCACTGGTAGAAGGTAAGTTTGAAATATATTTCCAGCCTGTGCCCCTAATATTGTTGTTCATCTTCAAACCCCCATCGCCTCTTGACAGGAGTTCTGGTTCAGCAATTACTGGGGTACAAGGGGTACAAGCTTGTAAATCTTTGTACAGATATTCTTTACATTCATAATATTATCAATGTACATAGCATTTATATGATCCATGGCAGTGATGGATGTATTTGGCCAAGTAGAAGAATCATCCAAACAACTGACTCTCGGTCCACGTTCAGATAACAAGGGGGCCTGTGCTAAGTGCCAAATTAAGATTTTCTATCTGCCTCTATCAATATATGAATGAGACCTGGAAGGCCATTGGTTGTCTTATTAGAGATAAGGAAAATATTTTTTTCCAAAATGTATTGAATGTTGGTGTTTTTGTCACTTTGTAATACTTGGTGGAGATCCTTGGTGGAAATAATCTGTTTTAGAACAATATTTTTGCAACTAGGCATCAATCGATCCATTGGGACCCCAGGGTAGCGGATTGATCTACTGGATCTCCTGGTTCAACCTCTAGTCTGAAAAGAAAGTCCATTTCCTAGACCAGGACTGTTCTGTAGTCACATATCGGATAAAATTGCAGCTTCACAAAGTCTTTCTTTCAACTCTTTGTCCATTACTCTGAGCCACTGATTGCAGATAGAGCCGATGATCTTCTGAGGCCTTTGAATACTCTAATTTAACCCATATCCACTTTGGTTTAGTTTATTTTAACTCATTCTATGGGCTGGGTAGGGGGCAGAGCAGTTTGGTGCCAAGATTTCTCATGATTTCCCATGATATAATATTATCAATAGTATAAAAAAATATTTTTGGGGGCTTAACCCCCCCCCATTGTTGTCCAGCATGTGGTCAAGCCCTATTATCTTACATCCAAGTTAAGGCTACATTATAATAGGGTGGTGAAAAGGTAGGCTTTTGAGTATTTCCCCTATATCTAAATCTCTCTCAAGTCTACCCCCCCCCAACAGTCTAAATAGATGGAACTCATTTTTTTCAGCAATTATTATCTTTTGATTTTACTTTTTTTACTGGGCGAATACCCCTTTAATGGAAAGATACTGTATAATAGAAGAAACACTGCTTCGCTATGAAAGGTCTTAGCCTTCAAATCTCTACTTGCCAACCATGTAGAATCTATGTTTCAAGCAATGCTGATTTCATATTACAGGTATAGGACCTGTTATCCAGAATGCTCGGGACCAAGGGTATTCCGGATAAGGGGACTTTCTGTAATTTAGTCTACTAAAAAATCCATAAAACATTAATTAAACCCATTAGGATTGTTTTGCATCCACTAAGGGGTAATTATATCTTAGTTGGGATCAAGTACAGGTACTGTTTTATTATTACAGAGAAAAGGGAATCATTTAACCATGAAATAAACCCAATAGGGCTGTTCTGCCCCCAATAAGGGGTAATTATATCTTAATTGGGATCAAGTACAGGTACTGTTTTATTATTACAGAGAAAAGGGAATCATTTAACCATGAAATAAACCCAATAGGGCTGTTCTGCCCCCAATAAGGGGTAATTATATCTTAATTGGGATCAAGTACAGGTACTGTTTTATTATTACAGAGAAAAGGGAATCATTTAACCATGAAATAAACCCAATAGGGCTGTTCTGCCCCCAATAAGGGGTAATTATATCTTAATTGGGATCAAGTACAGGTACTGTTTTATTATTACAGAGAAAAGGGAATCATTTAACCATGAAATAAACCCAATAGGGCTGTTCTGCCCCAATAAGGGGTAATTATATCTTAGTTGGGATCAAGTACAGGTACTGTTTTATTATTACAGAGAAAAGGGAATCATTTAACCATTAAATAAACCCAATAGGGCTGTTCTGCCCCCAATAAGGGGTAATTATATCTTAGTTGGGATCAAGTACAGGTACTGTTTTATTATTACAGAGAAAAGGGAATCATTTAACCATGAAATAAACCCAATAGGGCTGTTCTGCCCCAATAAGGGGTAATTATATCTTAGTTGGGATCAAGTACAGGTACTGTTTTATTATTACAGAGAAAAGGGAATCATTTAACCATTAAATAAACCCAATAGGGCTGTTCTGCCCCCAATAAGGGGTAATTATATCTTAGTTGGGATCAAGTACAGGTACTGTTTTATTATTACAGAGAAAAGGGAATCATTTAACCATGAAATAAACCCAATAGGGCTGTTCTGCCCCAATAAGGGGTAATTATATCTTAGTTGGGATCAAGTACAGGTACTGTTTTATTATTACAGAGAAAAGGGAATCATTTAACCATGAAATAAACCCAATAGGGCTGTTCTGCCCCAATAAGGGGTAATTATATCTTAGTTGGGATCAAGTACAGGTACTGTTTTATTACTACAGAGTATAAGGAAATCAGTTTTAAAATTCTGAATTATTTGATCAAAATGGAGTCTATGGGAGACAGGCTTTCCGTAATTTGGAGCTTTCTGGATAACGGGTTTTTTTAGATAAGGGATCCCATACCTGTACTAGATTCTATGTCTATAGATTCCTTGGCTTTGTCTCTTGCTTCAAACATCAAAATCTAGATGGTAAGCTCCATAGGACAGGGTTTGGCTATCACTCAACATTTCTGCGTACAACTCGGGACATAATTAGTGCCACAATGTAGTGATATCATAAACTGACTTTGTTATTTATTCTAAATGTGCCTGAGTCTGTTCCACAGCCTACGAGTGTATTTCCCTATCAGCCTTGCCGTAAATCAGATATTCTTAGGAAAGGCACCCGTGATTGAAACACAAATTGCTTTCCTGTGGAGACAGAGCATTAAAAATATAACAACGTGTTATTTGCCAAACGTCCCAGTAAATTTCTATAATTTATACCTGATTATATGATTGTGTAATGAAGCACTCGTAGAGGCTCGGCCATAAAAATAAATGAGTGCTGTGCAACAAGCAATAAAAGTGGCGGGTCCTGAATGGAGCTTTATATCATGAAGGCCAATAAAATGAGGTAGTGAGTGGTGAGTCCCGCATTATCCTTTCTTAATTAGAAAAGAATATATTCCTTTTGGAGTCATTTAGAAATATAATCTGCAACCTGTTCTTCTCCAGCCGCTGCGGCTAAACTACAAACCCCAGCAGTCTGAGCTTCTGGTTGATCCTTGTTACCCTATACTAATGCACTCTGAGATAGTTCCATCCCTTCTTCTGGCATCTTGACACTTGACACTATTATCACTTCCACTGGTATCCTTTGGGCACCAAATGGCCAAAAGTATGTGGACACCGTCGTCTCAGCTCATTACTAAACCAAGGGTATTAATATTAAGTTGGCCTTCCTTTTGCTGCTATAACAGCCTCTATTTTCAGAAGGTTTCCACTAGTTCAGTGATCCCCAACCAGTGGCTCGGGGGGAACATGTTGCTCCCCAACCCCTTGGATGTTGCTCTCAGTGCCCCCAAACCGGGGAGTTATTTTTGAATTCCTTACTTGGGGGCAAGTTTTGGTTGAATAAAAACAAGATTTCCTACCAAATAAAGCCCCTGTAAGCTGATAGGGTGCATAGAGGCCCCTAATAGCCAATCACAGCCCTTATTTGGCTCCTCCATGAACTTTTATGGTGCTTGTGTTGCTCCCCAAGTCTTTTTACATTTGACTGTGGCTCACGAGTAAGAAAGGTTGGGGAGCCCTGCTCTAGAGGTTGGAACGTTGTTGATGGGATTTGCTTCCATTTATGGACATAAAAAGTTGGGGATCAGGCCTGGCTCACAGTTGGTTCTCCAATTCATCCCACAAGTATTCAGTTGGGTTGAGGTTAAAGGTGCCCATACACAGGCCGATTGTAGCTGCCGATATGGGTCCTTTAGACCAATTCGGCAGCTTATCAGCCCGTGTAGGGGCAGAAATGAGGGGCCTGCCCGACCCATATCTGGCCTGAAATTGGCCAGATATCGATCAGCCAGGTTAAAAGATTCAGTCGAATCGGGGACCGCATTGGCTCGTTGATGCAGTCCCCGAATCGACTGCCCCATTGCCGCCGATATAATCCAATTGTTTGGCCCTACACGCTCCCCCATATCGCCCACCCATAGGTGGGGATATCGGGTTAAGATCCGCTTGCTTGACGATCTTGCCAAGCGAATGAATCTTAACGTGTATGGGGATCTTAAGGCTCTGTGAAGGCTGGTCAAGTACTTCCACTTCCCTCTCTGGAAGGGAAGTTCCTTTCCATGAATAAATAAATAGCCAATTTTAATAGTTAGAAGGGTTATCTCCTTGTAGAGTGTAAGCTCTTTTGGGCAGGGATCTCTTCCCCTCTTGTATCGGTTATTGATTGCTTTATATGTTACTCTGTATGTCTCCTTGTAGAGTGTAAGCTCTTTTGGGCAGGGCTCTCTTCCCCTCTTGTATCGGTTATTGATTGCTTTATATGTTACTCTGTATGTCTCCTTGTAGAGTGTAAGCTCTTTTGGGCAGGGCTCTCTTCCCCTCTTGTATCGGTTATTGATTGCTTTATATGTTACTCTGTATGTCTCCTTGTAGAGTGTAAGCTCTTTTGGGCAGGGCTCTCTTCCCCTCTTGTATCGGTTATTGGTTGCTTTATATGTTACTCCTTGTAGAGTGTAAGCTCTTTTGGGCAGGGCCCTCTTCACCTCTTGTATCGGTTATTGATTGCTTTATATGTTACTCTGTATGTCTCCTTGTAGAGTGTAAGCTCTTTTGGGCAGGGCCCTCTTCACCTCTTGTATCGGTTACTGATTGCTTTATATGTAACTCTGTATGTCTCCTTGTAGATTGTAAGCTCTTTTGGGCAGGGCTCTCTTCACCTCTTGTATCGGTTACTGATTGCTTTATATGTTACTCTGTATGTCTCCTTGTAGATTGTAAGCTCTTTTGGGCAGGGCTCTCTTCACCTCTTGTATCGGTTATTGGTTGCTTTATATGTTACTCCTTGTAGATTGTAAGCTCTTTTGGGCAGGGCTCTCTTCACCTCTTGTATCGGTTATTGGTTGCTTTATATGTTACTCCTTGTAGATTGTAAGCTCTTTTGGGCAGGGCTCTCTTCACCTCTTGTATCGGTTATTGGTTGCTTTATATGTTACTCCTTGTAGATTGTAAGCTCTTTTGGGCAGGGCTCTCTTCCCCTCTTGTATCGGTTATTGGTTGCTTTATATGTTACTCCTTGTAGATTGTAAGCTCTTTTGGGCAGGGCTCTCTTCCCCTCTTGTATCGGTTACTGATTGCTTTATATGTTACTCCTTGTAGATTGTAAGCTCTTTTGGGCAGGGCTCTCTTCCCCTCTTGTATCGGTTACTGATTGCTTTATATGTTACTCCTTGTAGAGTGTAAGCTCTTTTGGGCAGGGCTCTCTTCCCCTCTTGTATCGGTTACTGATTGCTTTATATGTTACTCTGTATGCCCAATGTATGAAACCCACTTATTGTACAGCGCTGCAGGATATGTTGGCGCTTTATAAATAAATGTTAATAATAATTCAGTTGATATATAATTCCTATGCGCTACTTTTTCTTCGTAGGGGAAGCTTTACACTTGGCCAGAGATTTCGGGTACACGTGTGAAACAGAATTCCCAGCAAAGGCAGTGGGGGAGCACTTGGCTAGACAACACATGGAGCAGAAAGAACAGACTGCAAGGAAGAAGATGATCCTAGCCACAAAGTAAGCAAAGGTTTCAAAATGGGGTTTAGGGGTCCTCAGTAGTGATGAGCGAATCTGTCCTGTTTTGCTTCGCCATAAAATTCACAAAACGGCAAGAAAATTTGCGAAACAGTGAAAAATCCGCAAATCGCATTTGTCGCACAATTTTTTTTGTTGCCCACATCTACTTTTTGTCACTGCGGCTAATTTTTTGTCGCCCACATCTATTTTTTGTCGCCGCGGCTAATTTTTTGTCGCAACCGCGGCCAAGTTGACACGCAACAAAAAAAATTCTGTGTGCCAAATTTTCACAGAAGTTTCGGGAAACAATTTGCCAATGGCGAAATGCAGAAATTCGCTGCAAATCCATGCCTGGCGAAAAAAATTCGCTCATCACTAGTCCTCAGAAGTCTAAAAATTCCATTTGGCGCCACTTTACTTTTGCACCAATGAAAAAATGATACTATTCGTACTGATTTGGCGAAAATCTATTTTCTAAGCTAAATCTTTTTCCCAATTTAGGCAAATTTGTAAAGAATTCCAAGACCTACTCAGCCAGGACCGATCACCCCTTGGATCCTCTAGACCTACGCCAATTCTAGACCTCGACATTCAGAGGCATCTAACGCATTTCAGGTAAGTTCCGGTCGGGGCAAAAGTTCTCCATTCCTAAAGGGGGCGTCGTTTTTTCGAAGTTATTCCTTTGCCAAATCTATGTCGGAAAGTTATCTGCAAACAGGTAGAACGGCTTTTCTGCATCCCTATAAGAAGCGCTTTGTTGTTGCTCTCTTGGAAAAGCTCATATTGAATATTTATCACTGATTGCAAGGAAATTTCATTTCTTCCTGCCAGGCATTTAATAAATATATGCAAAAGAAAGTTTTGCTCGGAATATCTCCCCGAAGTAATCTTGTGCTATTGATTGCTTTGGAGGAAGCTTACTGAGCCGCCTCAGAATATCTCAACTGTGTCTGGGTTTAATACTTTGCTCGCCCTTATATTATATATATATATATTCCATTTGAAATCACTTGCTCCGATAAAATGAATGTCAGGGAAGGTTTGTGATCCATTAAATTATGGAGCGGTGTCGGCAGGCCTAAATTTCCCGTCTTTCGGCTCATCGGGTGATTATAATCGTGCTTAATTCTGTTTGTGCCGCGCTGGTTACGGCAGCTTGGCCAATCAATATTAAGCATTCAATGACCAGAGTTAAAAATCAGGCCCAATAAGGTACATCGCTATTTTAATCAGAACAAAATCCATATTCTTGACAAAAATGGTCTCTACGTGAAACACAGAAGTGTTTGTGCACATAAGTGGCAACCGCTGAACACGGATCTTGCTGAAGGCGTCGGAATTGTCATTGCTCAAATATCTTTCTGAGACAAAGACAATCCCCAAATGAGTTCCAGGAACTGTCAAGGACCATTGCCGAATCATCACTTTCACCGGCAGTTGTCAGATCAGCAATGGGAAGTGTCGAGCCTTGAGTGAAAACTATTCCGTCTGTTTAAGAACAGCCATTTAATTGCATTCATCAAAATATGTGGTCTAGAGTTTCGGCAAAGAGAAAGTGGGGCAAGCAAAGCCTTCTAGGGCATTGCCGTCTTATGATTGTGGCACACAGAGGTTCTCAACAACTCCAATAATTAGATGGGGTGTCCAAATACTTTTGTGAATATAGTCTAGAGGTCTAAATCATTTATTATAGGAAAAACCCATCAGTCAAGTTTATCGACCACATTTGGCCGTCCATGTGTATGCCCATTTCCAAAACTTCATACCCATGGCAATGTTAGCCATTTGGAGTTTACCTTGGCATAGTATAAATCAGAGACCCCCAACCAGTGGTTCAGGAGCAACATGTTGCTCACCAACCAGCCCAGTGGCCTCATTTCTAAATTTCTGTCTTGGGGCAAGTTTTGGTTGAATAAAATACAGGTGTTCTGCCAACTACGGCCTCCTGTAGGCTACCATTCCACATAGGAGCTACCAAGTAGCCCTTATTTGGCCTTTTCATGCTTGTGTTGCTCCCCAACTGTTTTTACATTGGAAAGCAGGGCTGCCATCAAGGGGGCACAGGGGGGACAGTTGTCACGGGACGATTGTGGCTTTAAAGGGGGCCCGGCCGCGATACAGTTTTTAAGCTCGGGATCCCTTTTAAAAGTTACAGGCCCTTGGTTCATTGGTGGTCAGTGGGGTGCAACCTAATAAAAGAGTAGCTGCAGCGGCAAGACGGGGGAGCTGGAGGATGTTGTGGAGAATGCTGGGGGAGCTGAAGGATGTTGGGGAGAATGCTGGGGGGAGCTGAAGGATGTTGGGGAGGATGCTGGGGGCAGCTGGAGGATGTTGGGGAGGATGCTGGGGGGAGCTGGAGGATGTTGGGGAGGATGCTGGGGGGAGCTGAAGAATGTTGGTGAGGATGCTGGGGGGAGCTGAAGGATGTTGGGGAGAATGCTGGGGGGAGCTGGAGGATGTTGGGGAGGATGCTGGGGGAGCTGGAGGATGTTGGGTGGATGCTAGGGGGAGCTGAAGGATGTTGGGGAGAATGCTGGGGGGAGCTGAAGGATGTTGGGGAGAATGCTGGGGGGAGCTGAAGGATGTTGGGGAGAATGCTGGGGGGGGCTGAAGGATGTTGGGGGGATGCTGGGGGGGCTGGAGGATGTTGGGTGGATGCTAGGGGGAGCTGGAGGATGTTGGGTGGATGCTGGGGGGAGCTGGAGGATGTTGGGGAGGATGCTGGGGGGAGTGGGAGGATGTTGGGGAGAATGCTGGGGGGAGCTGGAGGATGTTGGGGAGAATGCTGGGGGGAGCTGGAGGATGTTGGGGGGGATGCTGGGGGGAGCTGGAGGATGCTGCAGTGGGGAGCGGCCCATAGTATGGGGACACTGGGGGAGGACCAGTAATGTGTTAGGGGGTCCCTGCCCTGGCACCAATACAAAACGTAACCCCTGGCTACCAATGTCTGTGTGTCCTTTGTACTGATGGGAGGGGCCATTGGGGGACAGGGCATGGGAGAAGGGCCCAGAAAATTTTGTTTTGAGGGGCCCCGTGATTTCTGATGGTGGCCCTGTTGGAAAGTGATTCATGGGTAAAAAAAAGTGTGGGGACCGCTGGTGTAAATGATGTCCCAATAGCGATATCCTAAAAAGAGTGATACCGTGCCCCCCCCTAACTGTTCTCCTCTCTCCCTGCAGTCTGATCACCCACGGCTTCGGAACGCCAGCCATATGCGCGGCCCTGAGCACCTTCCAGACCGTCCTGAGCGAGATGTTGAACTACTTGGAAAAACACACGACAAACAAAACAGGGGGGGTGCCGGAGAGCGGGCAGGGGGGCACAAACTCAGAAAAGGGACCTTTGCGCAAATCTTCTGAGGTTCTGGTCAAAGACGCCAAAACAGAAAAGGCCGACTAACCTCTCCGAGCCGGCCAGAGATTCCTGCTGCTGAAAAGTGTTTTTTTATATATAACATTAGGTTAATATATTTTCAAAGGACCAAATCCAACCTGCTCGACTTTGTAAATTCTCTGATCCAACGTCACCCCCCCCCCCCCCGAATATAACGACAGCGCGTATACACGAGAAGCCCTATTGACTCTATTGCAGACCTTTATTTTCTACCACCGGGGGGCATCTTCCTGGGAGAAACCTTCCTCGGGGCACCACTACGTTTTATTTTGGAATGTTGATTATATCTTTTTTTTTTTTCCAATTTTAATAAATGATAAAAAAAATAAACTGTTTGTTACTGGAAATGTGCAACTGATTTACCCACCACCTTGGAAATACTTATAGATAAAAATAAAATTGTAAAAATAAAACTGTATTTCTGTTGTAACTTGTCACGAGGCCCAATGTATATGTTGTGAGTGATATCCCTTTATAGTTATATATTATATATATATTCATTGTTATAACTTACAATGTATTTTGGCCATTGAGTGCCTAAGGCAACAATGGACCTCCGGAACTTGTAGGAGTTTTTTTCCAAGGGCTTTCCCCCTACTTGCCTATATATACATCCAGCCCTGTATAGTAACATAGTAAGTTAGGTTGAAAAAAGACACATGTCCATCACGTTCAACCATAATGCCTATATATACCCTGCCTAACTGCTAGTTGATCCAGAGGAAGGCAAAAAACTCTCTAATTTGCCGCAGAGGGGCCTCAATACATGTCCACTTTTTTCTCCATATGTTCCTGGTAGCCAGGAGTGCTCCAGTTAGAAGCAATCTGCTTTGCTCTAAAGATGGCGGCACCATGTGATGTCATCATGAGGCGGTGGCACAAAAATTCAAAATATAAATATGCTAAAGACCCAAGTTCAAAGCCTGAATATAGGTTTTTCTTCATGAAGTTCTAGGCTACACAACTGCTGTTTTTCCAGTTCTTGACTTTTCTGCCGGGTTCCTGAATACCTTGATTGCTGCCTGCCTGGACCTTTAGCCTGAATATGACTTGAGCTTTCTTAACCCCTTGGATATGGTGCATTAGATGTTCTGAATTCCTTGGTCCTTGGTTTTTGGGCCTTCACACTGCTCAACTCCTCCATTCCTCCAGGAGCCACTGGCTTTTTCCCTTTTCTCCAACTTCAACTGTCCCTCCTAAACCTTTCCTTCTAACTCAGGGATCCCCAACCAGTGGCTCAGGGGCAACATGTTGCTCCCCAACCCCTTGGATGTTGCTCTCAGTGCCCCCAAACCAGGGAGTTATTTTTGAATTCCTGACTTGGGGGCAAGTTTTGGTTGAATAAAAACAAGATTTCCTACCAAATAAAGCCCCTGTAAGCTGATAGGGTGCATAGAGGCTGCCTAATAGCCAATCACAGCCCTTATTTGGCTCCTCCATGAACTTTTATGGTGCTTGTGTTGCTCCCCAAGTCTTTTTACATTTGACTGTGGCTCACGAGTAAGAAAGGTTGGGGATCCCTGTTCTAACTGCTTCTTACTTATGGAATTCTATCCCAGATTCCTCCATTAGAACCTTTCCTTCAGCCTCACAAATCTAAACTGCTCTTATTGTGTCTAAAGGTGGCCATACACTTAGCAATTTTGATCTTTCGTGCCATCATTGGTCGCACGAAAGATCGTTCCCACCCTGCAGTGCCGCTCAGGGCTGAATCGTCGGATATGGGGGTAGAAACAATAGAAATTCTACCTCCTTCTGCTGATTTAGCCCTGAAGGTAGATTTTCCTTGGGCTCCTTCAATGGCGCCCAGGCAAAATCTTTTAACCTGCCCGATCGACGAGTTGATCATTATCTGCTGAATGGAATCCGAAGCCTTTTTTGTTTGTTCTACTTACTGTCTACAGGAAAACTAGGACTCACATAAAATGAAAGGCCTTGACGTGGCACGTGAGCTTACATATTTTGGCCAAAAAGTGGTACTAACACCTCATTTTTTGTAAAAAAATATTTTTAAAGGCAAACTAAGCGCAGGCAAACTTTCTCCTTCTTTTTATCAAGTCTCTAAACTCAAAAATCTGAGGTATTAGAGTTTTTTTTATTCGAACGAGCACCAAAATCAAATTCACAGACTCAAAAATTGATAAATAAGCGCATAAGGGGCAAATTTATTAAAATGTAATAAAACAATTTCCACCACAATTTAAGGAGATCTTGAAAATTGAACCAAGAAACCCTAAAACCTGTTGATCTGCTGTAGAAGTCAGTGGAAAGTAAATGTTTAACTATCAGGCTCTTTTGTTTTTCGAGTAGCGGGAACATTTTACAGGAGCAATTTCCATTTCTTTTCATAAATATGTCAGAGGCGCATTTATCAACATTCTCATCATTTTCGTGGATTTAGAGGTTTTTGAAACTCTGAAAAAACTCATTATCTCTAAAACCATGAATGCCATGATGTGCTGGAGAAGCCACGTAGGGTATTCGGCCACTTTCCCCAAACCACCAGTGCGTCTTTGGCACGGATGCAACAGAAGCACCAACTGCCACCTCACTGACTAATCTGTCAGCTGCCAACACACTGGAATTGGGACTGCACATGGTGGAGCACCTTGAGCAACGTTGGGTGGTTAGCACCTACCTGCTGGAGCACAGTGCCAGAGATACTCAGGGGGCACAGCTGGGGTACTTAGGTGCAAAGCAGTGTTGGCAGATGAGGCAGCTCTGCCCAGTACTTGCCCCCTTTGAGCAGGTCACATGCTTCATTAGCAGGGATAAGGGATGTCATACCCCTGGTTTTCCTCCTCAAGCCTGCCAGAGAAAGGGGAGGTGCCTGAGGAGGAAGAGGAGGAGAGGGAGTGCAGGCCCCGTAGGCAGACAAAAGGACCTAGGAGGCAGGATGAGGAGGAAATGGTGCCCAATGGGGAGGATGAAGGAGAAGAGGACTGGGTGCCTGCAGGGCAGAGGGAGCAGAGCCGGGTACATACCACCCACACCCCCCATCTATTGTCTGCAACTGGGAGGGCACGGGGCAGGAGGAGGAGTCAGATGACCCACTGGATCCAGAGGGAAGTCGGAAAGAGGATGGCAGGGGCACCTATTCTACATGGTTGCCCATATGCAGAGAGGCATCAGGAGTCACCCCAACATCTGTTCCATCAAGACTGGTAAGATTACTAGGTGGCGACCATGCTTGACCCACAGAACCAGGCTGGGGGAGTTCCTTGTACCCAGTCAGAGAGAGGCGGGTGGGTCAATTGAAGAGGGATATGTGCTCTAAACTGGCGGAGGCCTTCCTTCAGCCTGACACTTTTCAGGCATCCACTACTCACATCCAGGCTAATGGTTGCCCTTTTATTAGCCCAATGGGATCACCTGACTGTAGCTGGGAAGGGTGGGAGCTACAACATGGAGCCGGCCACTGCTCCTGTATAAACTATAACAAAAAAAAGGCCAATGGGCTAATAAAAGGGAAATTATTTGGAGATAAATCTCAGACCGGGGGTGAGTGAGTGTAGGACAGGCCAGACTGGGGGTGAGTGAGTGTAGGCCAGACTGGGGGTGAGTGAGTGTAGGACAGGCCAGACCGGGGGTGAGTGAGTGTAAGACTGGCCAGACCGGGGGTGAGTGAGTGTAGGACAGGCCAGACTGGGGGTGAGTGAGTGTAGGACAGGCCAGACCGGGGGTGAGTGAGTGTAGGACAGGCCAGACCGGGGGTGAGTGAGTGTAGGACAGGCCAGACCGGGGGTGAGTGAGTGTAGGACAGGCCAGACCGGGGGGTGAGTGAGTGTAGGACTGGCCAGACCGGGGGTGAGTGAGTGTAGGACTGGCCAGACCGGGGGTGAGTGAGTGTAGGACAGGCCAGACCGGGGGTGAGTGAGTGTAGGACAGGCCAGACCGGGGGTGAGTGAGTGTAGGACTGGCCAGACCGGGGGTGAGTGAGTGTAGGACAGGCCAGACCGGGGGTGAGTGTAGGACAGGCCAGACCGGGGGTGAGTGAGTGTAGGACAGGCCAGACCGGGGGTGAGTGAGTGTAGGACAGGCCAGACCGGGGGTGAGTGAGTGTAGGACTGGCCAGACCGGGGGTGAGTGAGTGTAGGACAGGCCAGACCGGGGGTGAGTGAGTGTAGGACTGGCCAGACCGGGTGTGAGTGAGTGTAGGACAGGCCAGACCGGGGGTGAGTGAGTGTAGGACAGGCCAGACCGGGGGTGAGTGAGTGTAGGACAGGCCAGACCGGGGGTGAGTGAGTGTAGGACAGGCCAGACCGGGGGTGAGTGAGTGTAGGGCTGGCTAGACTCGGGGTGAGTGAGTGTAGGACAGGCCAGACCGGGGGTGAGTGAGTGTAGGACAGGCCAGACTAGGGGTGAGTGAGTGTAGGACAGGCCAGACTGGGGGTGAGTGAGTGTAGGACTGGCCAGACTGGGGGTGAGTGAGTGTAGGACTGGCCAGACTAAGGGTGAGTGAGTGTAGGACAGGCCAGACCGGGGGTGAGTGAGTGTAGGACAGGCCAGACTAAGGGTGAGTGAGTGTAGGACTGGCCAGACCGGGGGTGAGTGAGTGTAGGACAGGCCAGACCGGGGGTGAGTGAGTGTAGGACAGGCCAGACCGGGGGTGAGTGAGTGTAGGACAGGCCAGACTAAGGGTGAGTGAGTGTAGGACAGGCCAGACTGGGGGTGAGTGAGTGTAGGACTGGCCAGACTAAGGGTGAGTGAGTGTAGGACTGGCCAGACTGGGGGTGAGTGAGTGTAGGACTGGCCAGACTAAGGGTGAGTGAGTGTAGGACAGGCCAGACTGGGGGTGAGTGAGTGTAGGACTGGCCAGACCGGGGGTGAGTGAGTGTAGGACAGGCCAGACCGGGGGTGAGTGAGTGTAGGATAGGCCAGACCGGGGGTGAGTGAGTGTAGGACTGGCCAGACCGGGGGTGAGTGAGTGTAGGACAGGCCAGACTGGGGGTGAGTGAGTGTAGGACAGGCCAGACCGGGGGTGAGTGAGTGTAGGACAGGCCAGACCGGGGGTGAGTGAGTGTAGGACAGGCCAGACCGGGGGTGAGTGAGTGTAGGACAGGCCAGACTGGGGGTGAGTGAGTGTAGGACTGGCCAGACTAGGGGTGAGTGAGTGTAGGACAGGCCAGACTGGGGGTGAGTGAGTGTAGGACTGGCCAGACCGGGGGTGAGTGAGTGTTGGACAGGCCAGACTGGGGGTGAGTGAGTGTAGGACAGGCCAGACCGGGGGTGAGTGAGTGTAGGACAGGCCAGACTGGGGGTGAGTGAGTGTAGGACTGGCCAGACCGGGGGTGAGTGAGTGTAGGACAGGCCAGACTGGGGGTGAGTGAGTGTAGGACTGGCCAGACTAGGGGTGAGTGAGTGTAGGACAGGCCAGACTGGGGGTGAGTGAGTGTAGGACTGGCCAGACCGGGGGTGAGTGAGTGTAGGACAGGCCCAGACTGGGGGTGAGTGAGTGTAGGACAGGCCAGACTAGGGGTGAGTGAGTGTAGGACAGGCCAGACTGGGGGTGAGTGAGTGTAGTACTGGCCAGACCGGGGGTGAGTGAGTGTAGGACAGGCCAGACTGGGGGTGAGTGAGTGTAGGACTGGCCAGACCGGGGGTGAGTGAGTGTAGGACAGGCCAGACTGGGGGTGAGTGAGTGTAGGACTGGCCAGACTAGGGGTGAGTGAGTGTAGGACAGGCCAGACTAGGGGTGAGTGAGTGTAGGACTGGCCAGACTAGGGGTGAGTGAGTGTAGGACAGGCCAGACTAGGGGTGAGTGAGTGTAGGACAGGCCAGACTGGGGGTGAGTGAGTGTAGGACAGGCCAGACTGGGGGTGAGTGAGTGTAGGACTGGCCAGACTAAGGGTGAGTGAGTGTAGGACTGGCCAGACTAGGGGTGAGTGAGTGTAGGACTGGCCAGACTAGGGGTGAGTGAGTGTAGGACTGGCCAGACTAGGGGTGAGTGAGTGTAGGACAGGCCAGACTGGGGGTGAGTGAGTGTAGGACTGGCCAGACTGGGGGTGAGTGAGTGTAGGACTGGCCAGACTGGGGGTGAGTGAGTGTAGGACAGGCCAGACCGGGGGTGAGTGAGTGTAGGACTGGCCAGACTGGGGGTGAGTGAGTGTAGGACAGGCCAGACTGGGGGTGAGTGAGTGTAGGACAGGCCAGACCGGGGGTGAGTGAGTGTAGGACAGGCCAGACTAGGGGTGAGTGAGTGTAGGACAGGCCAGACTGGGGGTGAGTGAGTGTAGGACAGGCCAGACCGGGGGTGAGTGAGTGTAGGACAGGCCAGACTAGGGGTGAATGAGTGTAGGACAGGCCAGACCGGGGGTGAGTGAGTGTAGGACAGGCCAGACCGGGGGTGGGTGAGTGTAGGACTGGCCAGACCGGGGGTGAGTGAGTGTAGGACTGGCCAGACTGGGGGTGAGTGAGTGTAGGACAGGCCAGACCGGGGGTGAGTGAGTGTAGGACAGGCCAGACTGGGGGTGAGTGAGTGTAGGACAGGCCAGACCGGGGGTGAGTGAGTGTAGGACAGGCCAGACCGGGGGTGAGTGAGTGTAGGACAGGCCAGACTGGGGGTGAGTGAGTGTAGGACAGGCCAGACCGGGGGTGAGTGAGTGTAGGACAGGCCAGACTGGGGGTGAGTGAGTGTAGGACAGGCCAGACCGGGGGTGAGTGAGTGTAGGACAGGCCAGACCGGGGGTGAGTGAGTGTAGGACTGGCCAGACCGGGGGTGAGTGAGTGTAGGACTGGCCAGACCGGGGGTGAGTGAGGGGAGGGGCCAGACCGGGGGTGAGTGAGTGTAGGACAGGCCAGACTGGGGGTGAGTGAGTGTAGGACAGGCCAGACCGGGGGTGAGTGAGTGTAGGACAGGCCAGACTGGGGGTGAGTGAGTGTAGGACAGGCCAGACCGGGGGTGAGTGAGTGTAGGACAGGCCAGACTGGGGGTGAGTGAGTGTAGGACAGGCCAGACCGGGGGTGAGTGAGTGTAGGACAGGCCAGACCGGGGGTGAGTGAGTGTAGGACAGGCCAGACTGGGGGTGAGTGAGTGTAGGACAGGCCAGACCGGGGGTGAGTGAGTGTAGGACTGGCCAGACCGGGGGTGAGTGAGGGGAGGGGCCAGACCGGGGGTGAGTGAGTGTAGGACAGGCCAGACCGGGGGTGAGTGAGTGTAGGACTGGCCAGACCGGGGGTGAGTGAGGGGAGGGGCCAGACTGGGGGTGAGTGAGTGTAGGACAGGCCAGACTAGGGGTGAGTGAGTGTAGGACTGGCCAGACCGGGGGTGAGTGAGGGGAGGGGCCAGACTGGGGGTGAGTGAGTGTAGGACTGGCCAGACCGGGGGTGAGTGAGGGGAGGGGCCAGACTGGGGGTGAGTGAGTGTAGGACTGGCACAAAATGGGTTATTGCCCTATATATATTGGTAATGGGGGAGTGCAGAGGGGCTCTTGGTTCGGTCTATTTGTATTTTGTGGTCACAGCCTCATTGCACCCCCCCTAATGGTTTCAAATTTAGTGGTTGAGCACAATTTCCCCTTTCTTTGCTATATGTATATACTGTATGTATGTGTATGTATATATATATATATATGTATTGTGCCCAAATCATTATACAAGAAGTCAGTTTGCCGCTGGGGGGGGGGTCAGACTAAATAACAGATGACAAGAGCTGAACACATAAACAGAAGTAAATGAATATATTTTATTAATTAGCCCACATACAGGCACTCACTGTTTGTAAATAATAAATCCCGCGCTAACGTGGCAGCTTCTTGTCGGCGCGGAGGCGCCAGTCCCGCAGGCAGTGCCCCACTTAGTGCTGTGAGTAAATTACTGACCAAACTCCATGGCACGTGGCAATAGCTGACAGGTTTCCATGGCAACAGTGCCAATGGGGCACATACACAGGTTCTACATAAACACCAGGCCCTGGTTCCTGTCTGTTGTCAGGAGCGACGGCTTTGGGTCGATAGGGGGGTCTGTATGGAAATGGCGCGTACTTAGCGGGAAATCAGCCTCACGTAGAAGCAAGAATTGCATTTATTTCTTTATCTTTATACAGGGGCTGAACTAACGCTGCAAAAACAGGAGCCATATTTACAATTAAACAGCGGGAGGATTCAGCTGGGCAAGCCCCGCCCATAACGGCAAAGTTACACCTATGGCTAAAATACCCCCCCCCAAACTGACTCCTTGAGCCCGGCCTACAGTATGTGAGATGTGTAAGGTCCATCTGTAGCCAAACTGCCTGTAGATCAGGTGTAGAATGTGGCATCAGTCTGGGGTCCCCCCCCCCCCCGGTACCGCCAGCTCATAGGCACTTGCACCCCAGCCATGGGGGCCCTGACACTGTCAAGAATCCCCCCACTGCCCCCTTGTGCATAATGTGTATCTCCTATCTGCTTGGCACATGGGCAGAACATAGGGGAGCATGACGGAACATGGGGGTACATTGGGGTACAGAATGGAACATTGGGGTACAGGGTGGAACATGGGGGAGCATGGTGGAACATGGAGGTACATTGGGGTACAGAATGGAACATGGGGGTACAGAGTGGAACATGGGTGCACATGGGGGTACAGTGCAGCACATGGGGGTATAGGGCAGCACATGGGGGTACAGGGTGGCACATGGGGGTATAGGGTAGCACATGGGGGTACAGGGCAGCACATGGGGGTATAGGGCAGCACATGGGGGTACAGGGCAGCACATGGAGGTATAGGGCAGCACATTGGGGTATAGGGCAGCACATGGGGGTACAGGTCGGAACATGGGGGTACAGGGTAGAACATGGGGGTACAGGGCAGCACATGGGGGTATAGGGCAGCGAATGGGGGTATACGGCAGCACATGGGGGTACATGTCGGAACATGAGGGAGCATGGTGGAACATGGGGGTACATGGTGGCACATTGGGGTCCAGGGTGGAACATGGGGGAACAGGGCAGAACATGGGGGTACAGGGCAGAACATGGGGGTACAGGGTAGAACATGGGGGTACAGGGTGGCACATGGGGGTACAGGGCAGAACATGGGGGTACAGGGCAGAACATGGGGGAACAGGGCCGAACATGGGGGTACAGGGCAGAACATGGGGGTACAGGGCAGAACATGGGGGTACAGGGCAGAACATGGGGGTACAGGGCAGAACATGGGGGAACAGGGCCGAACATGGGGGTACAGGGCAGAACATGGGGGTACAGGGCAGAACATGGGGGTACAGGGCAGAACATGGGGGAACATCAGGGTACATGTGAGGTATATTCATCTTCTTGGCTTAGCCTGCTTGTTCTCCCCAGTCCCCCCAAAGTAGAGAGTTTAGGGGTGAAACAGTTTAGTTGCACGTATATCACCAACTTTGGGGGGACATGGTACTGAAAACTGGGCAGAAACTCTCAGAACTGCAATAACCCTGCCCCTAACGCCATCAGGCGCGTCCCTTTGTCTGGGTTTAATGCCCAGCAACCCCCTGCTCTGGACCTGTTATCCATAAAATGCTGAATATCTTTAGTCATTTACAAACAGCAACACCATTCCTGGAACCCCCCCTTTGTCTCTTTCATTCTCCAAACCAGTCGCACTGATACATTTGTAAGCTACAGGCTCCCTCTGCTGGTCAGTGCTGGTAATGCAACACCGTGTTTGGAGTCTTTGAAAGTTAGTTTCAAATTTGGACGCAAATTGTCTTTTTTTCTACCCACAATGCAACTCCCCCTTCATACAAATCCAGCACAATAGCAGCAAAAAACTTCCTCCACAACTTTACCGATAAAAGGTGCAAATTCGAACCAACTATTTGTAAATCGTTCATGGCATGATGGACCCGGTGTCAATTTCATTGCACCAGCATGTGAGGTGTTAATGAGATGGAATTATCATCTGATTCACAAGGCCCAATCAGATGCCCCCCCCCTAGCAGAACTCTGGAGAAATGACCTCATCTTCAATTCATTCAAATTGCTGCCTGGTTGCTAAGGTAAATTGGACCCTAGCAACCTTCTGAATTTCCAAATGGAAACAAAAAGTAATGATGAGTAATATTGAAAGCTACTTGGTCCCAAGAGTAGTGTTGGTAGGGCCACATAATTGGCATACTATGTTCATTTCACATTGACAAAGTCATACAGAGCAGCTTTGGGGGCTCCAGACACACAGGGCTCACTAAAACATCATTGTGCCAGGAAGGTATCCAATTGCAGCTCTAGATGTCTAATCAGTCACAGCTTTAGGGTTTGCTGCCCTCTTGTGGCAAAGCCAGGCATTACCCCAAGCCTTTCTATTCACGTGAACCCCAGGCCAAAAGGCAAAACATAATAGAAATCTTATTTCTTCATTGGATTAAGGAAAAACCTTTCTAGATTGAATAATGTTTTATCTGAAGAATCTTTTGCCTTCCAGAAGCAATTACATTTAGATATGGTCAGGAGAAAATGTTTTATCAAACGACAAAGTGCAGAGAAAAATGAGATTCGGAGATTTCTGTGCAGTTCTTGGTTCCTAACATGATATTTCACATTCTGTGGATGTAATACTCTCAACTACTATCTCTTGTTTCTTTTATACGCAGAGAGAAATAGATAAGGTCTTGTTTCACTTAGGGGCCTATTTGTTGTGCTGTGTAAAATGAAATTTGTCAAAAAAAATTGTGTACAAAGCGGTGTAAAATAACTGGAGACATTCACTATCGCCATCTTCCAAGATCCAGTGGAAGAAAAAATGCGTAAAAGAATTTGTAGATTGTATTTGTTGAACCTAAAGCCTGGTATCAGCAGCCTAAAACTGCAAATATCAATATGAAGGTAATTTGCCAAGTAAGTTTACATCAGTTTATCTTTTAGGTACCTATTTGTGATGAGCATACGACTCACAAAACATGCAAAAGAATGGAAACAAAACATGCAAAAAAAATGGAAACAAAACATGCAAAAGAAAGGACCCCTCTAATGCCACAAGCCTAGAGCAAAAGGTCTCTGTGTCCAGCCAAAAAAATTGGCCCTGTTGCCCATGGTCTATGATTGTTACCCAAACATCTAACAAAGATATTTGTGGGCACAGTTACCTGGTGTGCTGCCCTCTTGTGGTGTGGGAGAGTATTGCCGAGACAGAGACTTCTTTCTATAACCAGTAATGGTGTGGGTGCCCCACTGGTGTTGTACTGCCCCAGTGGCCCCCAAACTGCACTGCATGTATGAGCTAAAGGGGCCCAGCCTGAAGGCCAGTTAGGGGGGATTTGGGGTGAGTGCTTATTTGTGCCCTGGGTACCCCTGGAACTATAGCGGGGTGACTGTTACCCCAATGTTTCTATATATCTGTAACCTTGTTATGGGCTAAGGGGGCCCAGCCTGAAGGCCAGTTAGGGGGGATTTGGGGTGAGTGCTTATTTGTGCCCTGGGTACCCCTGGAACTATAGCAGGGTGACTGTTACCCCAATGTTTCTATATATCTGTAACCTTGTTATGGGCTAAGGGGGCCCAGCCTGAAGGCCAGTTAGGGGGGGATTTGGGGTGAGTGCTTATTTGTGCCCTGGGTACCCCTGGAACTATAGCAGGGTGACTGTTACCCCAATGTTTCTATATATCTGTAACCTTGTTATGGGCTAAGGGGGCCCAGCCTGAAGGCCAGTTAGGGGGAGATTTGGGGTGAGTGCTTATTTGTGCCCTGGGTACCCCTGGAACTATAGCGGGGTGACTGTTACCCCAATGTTTCTATATATCTGTAACCTTGTTATGGGCTAAGGGGGCCCAGCCTGAAGGCCAGTTAGGGGGGGATTTGGGGTGAGTGCTTATTTGTGCCCTGGGTACCCCTGGAACTATAGCGGGGTGACTGTTACCCCAATGTTTCTATATATCTGTAACCTTGTTATGGGCTAAGGGGGCCCAGCCTGAAGGCCAGTTAGGGGGGATTTGGGGTGAGTGCTTATTTGTGCCCTGGGTACCCCTGGAACTATAGCAGGGTGACTGTTACCCCAATGTTTCTATATATCTGGCTGCAGATACTACTGGGTGTAGATAACACAGGGCACAGGGCTGGGTCAGGTCTCTCCAGTCGTTTCTAGTTACAGTTTATCATTACATAACATTTTACATAGACAATAATCATATTACTCTCTCTAGGATCCCATCCAGCAAGTCTCCATTCAAGCCTGTATCACTGATTTATAGGGATAGAATTCCCACGGGGGATACTCTATAATCCAGTAATGCAGAAAGCGAACAGAACCCTTGTTATTCTGCTCAGCGAATGTCTCGGCGTCAGAAATGTTCTCTCTGTCGGCCCTGTATCTCCCGCATCTGCCGGGTGTCTGGCAAAGGCTCATTGTGTATTCAGCAAATGACAAGTAAATCTATATTATATGTACTGGGAACTTTATCTCTCTGTTTGTAGGTGTCTATAGTGATCACTGGGGCCTCCAAACAAGAATATTGGGAAAATATTGCCAAGGTTGGATCTGGGGGTATCACTGTTAGATTGTTAGCTTTTCGGGTTTGGGCCAGGGGCAATGAACACATTGCTGTGTGCTGTGTCCCATAAATAACGTAGAACTACCTTATGTAATTAATCATGTATCCCCACTGCTACTATAGGCACCATCTCTCCCTACTATACCTGCTATCCCACAGCCCCAGTCCCTTCCCAGAGGCTATTATCCCACTGCTACTATAGGCACCATCTCTCCCTACTATACCTGCTATCCCACAGCCCCAGTCCCTTCCCAGAGGCTATTATCCCCCCACTGCTACTATAGGCACCATCTCCCCCTACTATACCTGTTATCCCACAGCCCCAGTCCCTTCCCAGAGGCTATTATCCCCCCACTGCTACTATAGGCACCATCTCTCCCTACTATACCTGCTATCCCACAGCCCCAGTCCCTTCCCAGAGGCTATTATCCCCCCCACTGCTACTATAGGCACCATCTCTCCCTACTATACCTGCTATCCCACAGCCCCAGTCCCTTCCCAGAGGCTATTATCCCCCCACTGCTACTATAGGCACCATCTCTCCCTACTATACCTGCTATCCCACTGCCCCAGTCCCTTCCCAGAGGCTATTATCCCCCCACTGCTACTATAGGCACCATCTCTCCCTACTATACCTGCTATCCCACAGCCCCAGTCCCTTCCCAGAGGCTATTATCCCCCCACTGCTACTATAGGCACCATCTCTCCCTACTATACCTGCTATCCCACAGCCCCCAGTCCCTTTCCAGAGGCTATTATCCCACTGCTACTATAGGCACCATCTCTCCCTACTATACCTGCTATCCCACAGCCCCAGTCCCTTCCCAGAGGCTATTATCCCCCACTGCTACTATAGGCACCATCTCTCCCTACTATACCTGCTATCCCACAGCCCCAGTCCCTTCCCAGAGGCTATTATCCCCCACTGCTACTATAGGCACCATCTCTCCCTACTATACCTGCTATCCCACAGCCCCAGTCCCTTCCCAGAGGCTATTATCCCCCCACTGCTACTATAGGCACCATCTCTCCCTACTATACCTGCTATCCCACAGCCCCAGTCCCTTCCCAGAGGCTATTATCCCCCCACTGCTACTATAGGCACCATCTCTCCCTACTATAACCTGCTATCCCACAGCCCCAGTCCCTTCCCAGAGGCTATTATCCCCCACTGCTACTATAGGCACCATCTCTCCCTACTATACCTGCTATCCCACAGCCCCAGTCCCTTCCCAGAGGCTATTACCCCCCACTGCTACTATAGGCACCATCTCTCCCTACTATACCTGCTATCCCACAGCCCCAGTCCCTTTCCAGAGGCTATTATCCCACTGCTACTATAGGCACCATCTCTCCCTACTATACCTGCTATCCCACAGCCCCAGTCCCTTCCCAGAGGCTATTATCCCCCACTGCTACTATAGGCACCATCTCTCCCTACTATACCTGCTATCCCACAGCCCCAGTCCCTTCCCAGAGGCTATTATCCCCCCACTGCTACTATAGGCACCATCTCTCCCTACTATACCTGCTATCCCACAGCCCCAGTCCCTTCCCAGAGGCAATTATCCCCCCACTGCTACTATAGGCACCATCTCTCCCTACTATACCCGCTATCCCACAGCCCCAGTCCCTTCCCAGAGGCTATTATCCCCCCACTGCTACTATAGGCACCATCTCTCCCTACTATACCTGCTATCCCACAGCCCCAGTCCCTTCCCAGAGGCTATTATCCCCCACTGCTACTATAGGCACCATCTCTCCCTACTATACCTGCTATCCCACAGCCCCAGTCCCTTCCCAGAGGCTATTATCCCCCCACTGCTACTATAGGCACCATCTCTCCCTACTATACCTGCTATCCACAGCCCCAGTCCCTTTCCAGAGGCTATTATCCCACTGCTACTATAGGCACCATCTCTCCCTACTATACCTGCTATCCCACAGCCCCAGTCCCTTCCAGAGGCTATTATCCCCCCACTGCTACTATAGGCACCATCTCTCCCTACTATACCTGCTATCCCACAGCCCCAGTCCCTTCCCAGAGGCTATTATCCCCCACTGCTACTATAGGCACCATCTCTCCCTACTATACCTGCTATCCCACAGCCCCAGTCCCTTCCCAGAGGCTATTATCCCCCCACTGCTACTATAGGCACCATCTCTCCCTACTATACCTGCTATCCCACAGCCCCAGTCCCTTTCCAGAGGCTATTATCCCACTGCTACTATAGGCACCATCTCTCCCTACTATACCTGCTATCCCACAGCCCCAGTCCCTTCCCAGAGGCTATTATCCCACTGCTACTATAGGCACCATCTCTCCCTACTATACCTGCTATCCCACAGCCCCAGTCCCTTCCCAGAGGCTATTATCCCCCCACTGCTACTATAGGCACCATCTCTCCCTACTATACCTGCTATCCCACAGCCCCAGTCCCTTCCCAGAGGCTATTATCCCCCCACTGCTACTATAGGCACCATCTCTCCCTACTATACCTGCTATCCCACAGCCCCAGTCCCTTCCCAGAGGCTATTATCCCCCACTGCTACTATAGGCACCATCTCTCCCTACTATACCTGCTATCCCACAGCCCCAGTCCCTTCCCAGAGGCTATTATCCCCCCACTGCTACTATAGGCACCATCTCTCCCTACTATACCTGCTATCCCACAGCCCCAGTCCCTTCCCAGAGGCAATTATCCCCCCACTGCTACTATAGGCACCATCTCTCCCTACTATACCCGCTATCCCACAGCCCCAGTCCCTTCCCAGAGGCTATTATCCCCCACTGCTACTATAGGCACCATCTCTCCCTACTATACCTGCTATCCCACAGCCCCAGTCCCTTCCCAGGGGCTATTATCCCACTGCTACTATAGGCACCATCTCTCCCTACTATACCTGCTATCCCACAGCCCCAGTCCCTTCCCAGAGGCTATTATCCCCCCACTGCTACTATAGGCACCATCTCTCCCTACTATACCTGCTATCCCACAGCCCCAGTCCCTTCCCAGAGGCTATTATCCCCCCACTGCTACTATAGGCACCATCTCTCCCTACTATACCTGCTATCCCACAGCCCCAGTCCCTTCCCAGAGGCTATTATCCCCCCACTGCTACTATAGGCACCATCTCTCCCTACTATACCTGCTATCCCACAGCCCCAGTCCCTTCCCAGAGGCTATTATCCCCCCACTGCTACTATAGGCACCATCTCTCCCTACTATACCTGCTATCCCCACAGCCCCAGTCCCTTTCCAGAGGCTATTATCCCCCCACTGCTACTATAGGCACCATCTCTCCCTACTATACCTGCTATCCCACAGCCCCAGTCCCTTCCCAGAGGCTATTATCCCACTGCTACTATAGGCACCATCTCTCCCTACTATACCTGCTATCCCACAGCCCCAGTCCCTTTCCAGAGGCTATTATCCCCCCACTGCTACTATAGGCACCATCTCTCCCTACTATACCTGCTATCCCACAGCCCCAGTCCCTTCCCAGAGGCTATTATCCCACTGCTACTATAGGCACCATCTCTCCCTACTATACCTGCTATCCCACAGCCCCAGTCCCTTCCCAGAGGCTATTATCCCACTGCTACTATAGGCACCATCTCTCCCTACTATACCTGCTATCCCACAGCCCCAGTCCCTTCCCAGAGGCTATTATCCCCCCACTGCTACTATAGGCACCATCTCTCCCTACTATACCTGCTATCCCACAGCCCCAGTCCCTTCCCAGAGGCTATTATCCCCCCACTGCTACTATAGGCACCATCTCCCCCTACTATACCTGCTATCCCACAGCCCCAGTCCCTTCCCAGAGGGTATTATCCCCCCACTGCTACTATAGGCACCATCTCTCCCTACTATACCCGCTATCCCACAGCCCCAGTCCCTTCCCAGAGACTATTATCCCCCCACTGCTACTATAGGCACTATCTCTCCCTACTATACCTGCTATCCCACAGCCCCAGTCCCTTCCCAGAGGCTATTATCCCACTGCTACTATAGGCACCATCTCTCCCTACTATACCTGCTATCCCACAGCCCCAGTCCCTTCCCAGAGGCTATTATCCCCCCACTGCTACTATAGGCACCATCTCTCCCTACTATACCTGCTATCCCACAGCCCCAGTCCCTTCCCAGAGGCTATTATCCCCCCACTGCTACTATAGGCACCATCTCTCCCTACTATACCTGCTATCCCACAGCCCCAGTCCCTTCCCAGAGGCTATTATCCCACTGCTACTATAGGCACCATCTCTCCCTACTATACCTGCTATCCCACAGCCCCAGTCCCTTCCCAGAGGCTATTATCCCCCCACTGCTACTATAGGCACCATCTCTCCCTACTATACCTGCTATCCCACAGCCCCAGTCCCTTCCCAGAGGCTATTATCCCCCCACTGCTACTATAGGCACCATCTCTCCCTACTATACCTGCTATCCCACAGCCCCAGTCCCTTCCCAGAGGCTATTATCCCACTGCTACTATAGGCACCATCTCTCCCTACTATACCTGCTATCCCACAGCCCCAGTCCCTTCCCAGAGGCTATTATCCCCCACTGCTACTATAGGCACCATCTCTCCCTACTATACCTGCTATCCAACAGCCCCAGTCCCTTCCCAGAGGCTATTCTCCCCCCACTGCTACTATAGGCACCATCTCTCCCTACTATACCTGCTATCCCACAGCCCCAGTCCCTTCCCAGAGGCTATTATCCCCCCACTGCTACTATAGGCACCATCTCTCCCTACTATACCTGCTATCCCACAGCCCCAGTCCCTTCCCAGAGGCTATTATCCCATTGCTACTATAGGCACCATCTCTCCCTACTATACCTGCTATCCCACAGCCCCAGTCCCTTCCCAGAGGCTATTATCCCCCCACTGCTACTATAGGCACCATCTCTCCCTACTATACCTGCTATCCCACAGCCCCAGTCCCTTCCCAGAGGCTATTATCCCCCCACTGCTACTATAGGCACCATCTCTCCCTACTATACCTGCTATCCCACAGCCCCAGTCCCTTCCCAGAGGCTATTATCCCCCCACTGCTACTATAGGAACCATCTCTCCCTACTATACCTGCTATCCCACAGCCCCAGTCCCTTCCCAGAGGCTATTACCCCCCCACTGCTACTATAGGCACCATCTCTCCCTACTATACCTGCTATCCCACAGCCCCAGTCCCTTCCCAGAGGCTATTACCCCCCCACTGCTACTATAGGCACCATCTCTCCCTACTATACCTGCTATCCCACAGCCCCAGTCCCTTCCCAGAGGCTATTATCCCATTGCTACTATAGGCACCATCTCTCCCTACTATACCTGCTATCCCACAGCCCCAGTCCCTTCCCAGAGGCTATTATCCCCCCACTGCTACTATAGGCACCATCTCTCCCTACTATACCTTCTATCCCACAGCCCTAGATCTAAATTAGGCCTCACTCCCCATTTCCTGTCCCACCCACAAAATAAATCCTATAACCAATCAGTTTCTTTATATCACTACCCTCACCCCACCCACATTCTTCTGCTTTTTAAATTATGTATTAGATAATTAATCCTCTGATTCATTTTGTTTTACTCTTTTTTTTTAATGCCAACTGGGCCCCAATGATACAATCACTGTAAGGACACAATACAGGGGTTGGGTTTTCTATGTGTTTTCCACCTGTTTATTCTATGGGATCCCCCTGATTGCAATGCACTATGCAGTAGATACATTGTGGGTTATAGGTATCAATGTGTGTATTATGCCCCCTCCATGGTAACCCATAGTAACCAATTAGCAGTTTCTCTGTGATGGCCTACTGCCGTTACCTTAATTAAAGCTAGCACCTCATTGGTTGGTACGGGTTACTGGCCAAGATCAAACGCTTTCCCTTTTATCACAAAACCTTTTTATGTTGAACTTTATATTTCACGTTCTGCTCCGCTGATTAATCTGCAAATTCCCTTGTCCGGTCCAATGAAAAGAGAGGATTTCTCCAAAACCTGTTCAGCTGCTAAACGCCACATTGGCTTTATCCCTGGGACTTTGCACCTGATAATTACATCTAAACACTGGGGAACATCAAACACTGGGTAATTGGGAAGGGGAAAATGAAATGTTACAGTTGGTTCAGAAGGATGAGATATGAGAGGAGCTGAAAGGGTTCGTTAGGCTCCAGCTTTTCCCTGAAGCAAATGAGCTGAGCAGAGAGTTGGTCCCTTTGACTTGCCGTCCTTACCTGCACTTACTTATATAGGAACCCCCTTATTGCCCTGCTTAGTATTTATAGTCATTCACTTCCCTTGGTGCTGAGACCCATGGACCAGATCTGTTCCTTCAAGAGATATTTATGGTCCAAGATCTCCATAGACCTTTTTGTATGGCAACGTTGTTTTATAATAATATGAAATGAAAATAGAGCATCATTGGCCCACGACATGGAAAACCTTGGGAAGCAAAGGTCTAAGTGACTCCTAGACATTGGCTTATAACCACCCTATCCACTGTAGTAGGCTTGTTCCTCCTCAACTTGCTTGACTCTGAATGGTGCCCAAGCTACAGGCAGGTAAGGTGTTGGGGGGGAGACAACTATGTGCCACCCCCAGCCACCCCTCACATATAGAGCGCTGCCCAATGCAGGAAGCATTGTATTGATATAGAAAATGCAGGTCCATATAGAGGAATACAAGGGCCAGTGATAGCCATCTGGATATAAGGCCCATAGAGTGATGTTCTCACCAAGTTGAGGGGAAGGACTAAAGTACCAACTGGATGACTTTGACATCTCCCCTTTTTAGTGGAGTCTTTTAGTTTCTAATATAGGGTCCACTAAAGGCACAGAAGGGGCCAACACAGGGTTGGAGAGGGTTGTCCAGGGCCCACCAGCACTGCAACTCCAAGGGTGTTCCTTGCAAACTTAAGGGCCCTCCTCCTGGTGTCCTCCCATATCGTCTCCTTAACTTTGCTGCTGTGATCAAGGGATAGAGGAAAGCCTGGATGGGGGAGAAGGCCTGGGTAGGTGGGACCCATGAAGGCTTGGGCCTACCGGATCCTGCAGGTCCAGTCCAACACTGTGCCCACAACAATGCAAGAAGGCTGGGGCCACTTCAGGGAATCCTGACCTGTAATTCCCCAAGATGGTTTTGAACCCAAACCTCCAGAATAACCCTAAGCTTCTGCAATTGCAGTGAATATAAATGCACTTTCTACTTTTATTTATAGAGCTCCACTGACCATGGTGGCCCAAGGCCAATTACTCCCTGTCATCCCCTGGAACTGACCCTCGGGCCAGCATTTCTAGTAGAGGTTCTGATAAAGTCACACAACATTCTGTGGCCGAGCTCCAGAATAACTGTTCCTCTGGGCAGTCAGATGCAAGATTTTGCTTCAGGTACCTGGGTACAAAGAAGAGTCAACTGGGCACAAATGGGTGCAGCTGGAGCCTGTGATAGAAAGGGTGGCACTTGGGTGGGACATAAGCGTGCACTTACATTGGGTACCTATTGGCGCAACACACAAAGTCCCATTTGGTCAAGGCAGGAGTGAGGAACAATTGCCCCTATGTTCATAAATCAGCCCCCTAGATCTTAACCAGTGCTGCTCACTTTCTGCCCCAGTATGTGCCCAAAGCAGTCTCAATTGCATGTACAAGGGGTTTCCAAACTATAATATCTGAGTACATTATTATTATTATTATTATTATTAACATTTATTTATAAAGCGCCAACATATCCCGCAGCGCTGTACAATAAGTGGGTTTCATACACTGGACATACAGAGTAACATATAAAGCAACCATTAACTGATACAAGAGGGGAAGAGAGCCCTGCCCAAAAGAGCTTACACTCTACAAGGAGTAACATATAAAGCAACCAATAACCGATACAAGAGGGGAAGAGAGCCCTGCCCAAAAGAGCTTACAATCTACAAGGAGACATACAGAGTAACATATAAAGCAACCAATAACCGATACAAGAGGTGAAGAGGGCCCTGCCCAAAAGAGCTTACAATCTACAAGGAGACATACAGAGTAACATATAAAGCAATCAATAACCGATACAAGAGGGGAAGAGAGCCCTGCCCAAAAGAGCTTACAATCTACAAATACAGAGCCCCCCAGAAAGCCGGAGGCACCCCTACATGCTGTGTAACTGCCTGAATCTTAGCCGTCGCCTCCCTAGGTGCCTAATGCTGGGGCACCACACCCAACAAGCCTTATTGATGCTTTATTGAGGAGTAATGGCGGCCAGTTTATGGATAGGACCATGGGGCCATGTCAATACTACAGATTAACCAGCAGTCCTATCAGATTGGATTGGATCTCTCTAGAATTTGATCTTTTAATGCTTCTCATAAGGAAATGGAGATAGAAGTAGAAGAAGCAACAATTCTCTTTGGGTCTGTTCAGGTCTGCTCCTTTAGCCCAATTGTCCAATAAACCAATGCTAGTTGGCCAAGTAAGGCAATATGTAACTGGCCCATGGCTACCTCACATAGCACATAGGGTTTTACATGGAAAAGTGGAGAGTTTGGGAATTATTCACTTGCATTTCATAAAGGAGAAATATTAGCACTTTCCCCAGAACAATAGGAAGAGTTTGTAGGGTAAGTCTACTTGCAGCATTTAAGAGCGGGCCCCTGATCCAATAATTGGGGGGACCTGCTAATTTAGTAGTATGAGGCCCCATGATTACTGATGAAGGCCTTGTATTGAACTCTCTAGTTCTAGGGTGCAGGACTGTTTTAAGGTTTGGTGCTGCCCCCTTCAGGACAGTCTGCACATTGTGAAAGATATTGGTAAAACCCCCTTTCCCTCAGCTCCGTAGCCCGGTGGGTGGGTTTATATATATATACACACACACCACACACACACATATATATATATATATAGGCACCCGAGGGCCACTACCCTAACACTACCCCCCCCCCAGGCATGTGCCCTCTGATGCCTATAAAGAGAATATGGCAACACAAGGGGCACATTTTATGCTTATTGTGGGGCTTCAAGCTGCCCTAGGACTAGTGAATGGGATCTAATAGAGCTGTAAGTCTCTAACAGCAGGGTCCTGTAGTTCTACTGTTCTGCAACCATTGTTAACATGTATGGGATCTACTATATGGAAACCCATTATCCAGAAAGTGCAAAAAGCTGCCAATGCCATTTGCTCCACTCTACTAACTCCCCAATGCCTTTGCATAGAATGATAACCAACCCATCATAAATCATTTTATGTTTTTCCCCAGTAGATTTAAGCCATGCTGCTCCTCATTACAGAACAACCCCTTATCTGGAAACTCCATAGGCCTAAGGCATTTCAGATAACAGAATCCGTTCCCGTATTATCACAAAGCAATGTCTGGCATCTTATTCGGACGAACGTCCAGGTATCAGTCGTACATTTAAACACAAATATCTAAAACGAACATTTAGACTGAAATAGTAGGATAAAGCCCTATAAATGTGAACTAGTGATGAGGCATGGATCTGCCGCGAATTTCCGTGATTCGCCATTGGTGGATTTTTTCACGAAACGGATGAAAAAATTTGGCGCAGAAAAATTTGCTGTGTGTCAAAAAATTTTTTCTCTGTGCATCTTTTTCAACGTTTCACTAATTTTTCGTCATTTCGCCCAAGGATATCGTCGGACTGAGGGGTACAGGGCCCACTGGGACTTCTGCCTCAGGGGCCCCTGCACCCCCCATTGCTCCCCCCACCTTCACATCCTTGTAGGTCCCCCAAGGATATCTTCGGACTAGGGGGTACAGGGCCCACTGGGGCTTCTGCCTCAGGGGCCTCTGCACCCCCCAATGGCCCCCCATCTTCATGCCTTTGTAGGTCCCCCAAGGATATCGTCAGACTGTGGGGTACAGGGCCCACTGGGGCTTCTGCCTCAGGGGCCCCTGCACCCCCCATTGCCCCCCACCTTCACATCCTTGTAGGTCCCCCATGGATATCGTTGGACTGCGGGGTACAGGGCCCACTGGGGCTTCTGCCTCAGGGGTCCCTGCACCCCCCATTGCCCCCCACCTTCACATCCTTGTAGGTCCCCCAAGGATATCGTCGGACTGCAGGGTACAGGGCCCACTGGGGCTTCTGCCTCAGGGGCCCCTGCACCCCCCAATGCCCCCCCCTATTCACATCCTTGTAGGTCCCCCAAGGATATCGTCAGACTGTGGGGTACAGGGCCCACTGGGGCTTCTGCCTCAGGGGCCCCTGCACCCCCCAATGGCCCCCCATCTTCACTCCTTTGTGGGTCCCCCAAGGATATCGTCGGACTGCGGGGTACAGGGCCCACTGGGGCTTCTGCCTCAGGGGCCCCTGCACCCCCCATTGCCCCCCACCTTCACATCCTTGTAGGTCCCCCATGGATATCGTTGGACTGCGGGGTACAGGGCCCACTGGGGCTTCTGCCTCAGGGGCCCCTGCACCCCCCAATGCCCCCCTATTCACATCCTTGTAGTTCCCCGAAGGATATCGTCAGACTGGGGGGTGCAGGGCCCACTGGGGCTTCTGCCTCAGGGGCCCCTGCACACCCTAATGGCCCCCGTCACCTTCACCACCCCCCAGGAGCCCCCAACACCCTCTGACCCCTCCCCCGAGCGCACCTAAATGAAACTCACCTGTGGTGCGTTGGGGGAGAGAGACCAGCGGATCGCAGGAGTGCCCTGGGGGGCTCAGATCAGGGCCGCCGGGACCCACTAGGGCCAGGGCCTCTGGGTTTTTTCCCGCGGCCCAGTCAGATACACAATATATGCGCAGATTTTATCTGACTGAAATTTTCTAACCTGTCCGATCGCCATGGTACGAAAATCATTGGAACGATAATTCTGAGCCCACACATGGTCCGCAAATGGTATGTTTACGGGCGGCTTTACTTGCTAATGTATAAAAAATAATGCTAGAGGCGATTAGCTTTAAAAAAAAATGAAAACATTGGCAACCTTAGTATTGTTACTTCCCCTTTAAAGTAGATTTTAAAGAATTTAAAACGCATTTTCTCAACCAAAATTTGTGCTGTTGGAATGTAAAAGTATAGGCTGTGAGTGTAATAAAGATCTGGGGGAGCCGGCAGGGTGCGCTACACTAAAGTGGCCGAGAGAGGGCGGTGTTGATCAGGGAAAAGGCTTCTATAGACTCCAGTGTTATTCCCAATATTGTGTGATGTTGCAGCAGTGGGTCCCTCGCATCTGGCATGAATTCTACGGGCTGAACCCTAATTGTGGGGCTTATGGAAACACAAAAGTTGCCTTATTCGCGTAAATGAGAATATCAAAAAGAAACCCCATGGAACCAGCCACATGTTTGGCATTTCCAGCGAGTGTTTCATATAAGCTGACACTCTCCTGTTGTATATAATAATAATAATAATAATATAATAATAATATGGACACTGCTTGTATTCTCTGCATTAATGAAACAGACTGCCTGGCTGAGGGGTAAAATAAAAATAAGAATAACCCAAATGGAAACATTTATCACAAATATTTTTTTTGGGGGGAAATAGTCACTTCCATTAGATAATTAGCAGCCAAAGATGATAGAATAGGTATATAAATGTGCAAAGGTATTAATTACTATTGTAAATGGATGGTGTGGGCCAGTGATGCCTGTACCCTGTGTATAAATGTGGGATCGATCTACTATCCTAATAATAATAATAATAATAATAATCCCCCCACTCTGGGTGTTTTGGGGCAAAGTTTACACTGACCCCCATTTCCCTGTGACTTAGTACTTAATATCCCCCCAAAAAATCTCTTTCCCAAGTGATTTGCTATCACAGAGCCCCCCCTGACAGTTTGTAAATCTGAAATTAAATCCTGACGTCATAGCTTTCTGTTGCGTCACTGCTGATCTCACCTATCAATGTTGATGTTTTAGGGTTTAAGGAGCCCATTAGACTGCGATAATCACTTTGTGGAGGGTTTATCTGCCGCCCTCTCCTACCCTCATTGCACTGCGGGTCGCAGTCTGAGCCCAGAAGCTGCTTCTCCATTGTCGCAAGTAGTGAAGCGTCCTGTTACTTTGTATCAGCCGCAAATATAAATCTATTGCTCTGATTCTCCTTGTGCCAAAATAAAGGCTACATTTACTGCTAAAAGTGTCATTAACGAAACACTAAATGAATAAATACATGTATATTAAATTCAGCCCCCTAGTAATTCAGTCTAATATAATAATCCCAATAATCCTCCATTTGCAGACTTGTACCTATGTATTCCTATTTATTTTGTATTATTAAATAGGTACTTTCGTTCTTTTTTATATAATATACCCAGTCCGTTTAATAAAATAATTCGAATCAGATATTTTCTATTTATTTTCCCTTTTTGTTTATTGTATTTTATAATGCTTATCGACAGCAGCCAGAATAAAATGGGAATATAAAAGGTAAATACGGCCGTTAAATATGAAGATTTAAATGTGATTCAAATGTTTATTAACATAAAAAAGTTATATATATATATATATATATATATATACTGTAAATATATATACGATAGACGTGTGCTTTGCATCTACCTTCGTGTGTATTAGCCCATTTATATGGCTGCTACCTATTACTATTTCTATTTCATATATATGTATACATACAATAGTCGTGTGCTTTGCATCTACCTTCGTGTGTATTAGCCCATTTATATGGCTGCTACCTATTACTATTTCTATTTCATATATATGTATACATACAATAGACGTGTGCTTTGCATCTACCTTCGTGTGTACTAGCCCATTTATATGGCTGCTACCTATTACTATTTCTATTTCATATATATGTATACATACAATAGACGTGTGCTTTGCATCTACCTTCGTGTGTATTAGCCCATTTATATGGCTGCTACCTATTACTATTTCTATTTCATATATATGTATACATACAATAGACGTGTGCTTTGCATCTACCTTCGTGTGTATTAGCCCATTTATATGGCTGCTACCTATTACTATTTCTATTTCATATATATATGTATACATACAATAGACGTGTGCTTTGCATCTACCTTCGTGTGTATTAGCCCATTTATATGGCTGCTACCTATTACTATTTCTATTTCATATATATATGTATACATACAATAGACGTGTGCTTTGCATCTACCTTCGTGTGTATTAGCCCATTTATATGGCTGCTACCTATTACTATTTCTATTTCATATATATATGTATACATACAATAGACGTGTGCTTTGTATTTACCTCAGTGTGTATTAGCCCATTTATATGGCTGCTACCTATTACTATTTCTATTTAATAATATACAGACATATGTATAAATATATAGGTATGAAAATCTGTGTGTAATTGTATGTATAAATGGATACATTTTTGGTTCAGCTTTGTGTTACTCCCTGAGCCCTGACTGTAATATCCAGCAGCCCCCATGTATATCCATTCCTGTGCCCCCAGCCAGAGTCCCTGTGCCCCCACACACATATATGCTGAATTGTAAGTGCTACTATGCTGTGTGGGAGCTGCCTGCACAGCCCATTGTTCCCAGGCAGGAGTTGCAATGCTCTGTATAGTAGTGGGGGAGTCTGACTTGGTGCCTACCCCCCCCCTATCACCAATTGTAGTCGGATCCTTACAGACAAGGACACAGTGAGAATCCAGACATCTGCTGCTCATATGAATCGTCTCACCTCTCCCTGAAAGCTGCCATCATGCTCTGGAAACTAGTGGAAAATGTCAAGTATGAAGATATCTACGAGGTAACCGAATCCTTTCTCCTTATTCCCCTTTTGCCCAAGCAAGAGGCTGATTATTATGGGATTAAACAGCCAGTAGATTATTTACATGGGGGGGCTACTCTATTAATCTGCTTTACTGCTTATAGTTTGGGCAGATCTTTCCCCTCAATACTGGGGATTTATTCTTCTCACAATTTGGATTTTATTTTCATTTTTTTTTTATTATGTATATCGTTTTATGCTGTTACAAAGGGGATTGGTGAGCTATTAAACCAACACTAATAGCCAAAGATAATAATGTTTATTAGTTTTAGTTTCCTTCCCAAAATCCCAATTGAACTCTATTGCTCACCGAGGCTCTGGGTTACATTGAGTTGCTATGATAAGTTTCTATATAGAACTTGTATTATATGCAGAGAGTTTATAGAGGGGGCTGATGTGACAGAGGGGCTTCTGCTTGGTAACAATGTGTCTGGGGTCAGACCCTGGGGTTGGGGGGCTTCAGGGATGAACTGTTGAAGTGAGACCCCCAAAATAAGTAGAGGTCAGCCAGCAATGCTCTGGGAGTAAATAGAGGTATACATAACATATAAGGGATAAATAACAAGTTAATACATTGATTTTCTGTGGTTAGACCCTGGGGTTGGGGGGCTTCAGAGGTGAACTGTTGAAGTGAGACCCCTATTCATAGCCAAAATAGCCAAAATAATCAGAGGTCAGCCAATAATGCTTCATAGTTGGGGGGTTTGTTAGTGGTCTAGGAGTAAATAGAGGTATAAATAACAAGTTAATACATTGATTTCGATGTATATAGAGATATATAGACAAATGATAGATAAATAGATAGATGATAGACATATAGATATAAAGATGTTTATTGCATATACATAGTTGGGGGGTTGTTAGTGACTGGGTACTGAGTAAATAGAGGTATAAATAACATATAAGGTATAAATAACAAGTTAATTCATTGATTTCGATGTATGTAGAGATATATAGACAAATGATAGATGATTGATAGATAGATAGATAGATAGATAGATAGATAGATAGATAGATAGACATATAAATATGAAGATGTTTATTGCATATACATAGTTGGGGGGTTTGTTAGTGACTGGGTACTGAGTAAACAGAGGTATAAATAATAAGTTAATACATTGATTTCGATTTATATAGAGATATATAGAGAAATGATAGATAGATAGATATAGATAGATAGGTAGACAGATGGATATAAAGATGTTTATTGCACACACATATATATATATATATATAGTGGATAAAACTAGTGAAGGATAATTAAATTCAAAGTTACAGTATTATGAATAACAGTTATCCCTTTTGTGAATGAGGCGCAAATGGCCAGTTGGACTCCCAGGGCTAATGACACCCGGCTCAAACATACAATATATTGGCTCTGAATAGCTGCATTTAGGGGGATTATTAGCGGAACGATGGGTGTAATTGGGTTTATAGCTCTTTCACTCTGCAGTGACCCCGCATTTTGAATGGTTGCGCATTTGTAATTCCATATACAAGTATTCTGTTTACTTGTTTATTCGTATTTGTTGTACAACGACCTCATTTTACAAGAGTTTCATTTTAAATGTTTCCCCATACAACTTTTTTTTCTGAAAATTCATCCATAAACCCCCCATAAGATGGGTGTCAGGAATCAGCACTTTTCTATCCAATTGCGCTCATTATAAATTCCTTGTTTACTGTCAACGCATTTCTCGTCCCCAAATCATGGGTTAAAAAAAAAACAAAAAAAACCTTACATTTCTGGTATGAAAGGGGGAGAAAAACAGCAGCTAGTTTGGTATTTCTGCCTCACAAGACATCAAACGAATTCTCTCTATTGCCCCTGGCTTTTTTTTTTTTCTTTTTTTCTTTTTTTTTTTACACAAAACTAGAAATTCACTTTCTGCAGAAAGTCCCTGCACAATTCCTGTCTGAACTAAAATATAAATATCGGGTAAAAGTACGTTTACCAAGTATTTTTTTAGAAAATAGGAAAATACGCAGCGTTATTACGCACCGCACAAAAATAAAAAATACGCCGGGGTGAAATCATTTGTTTATTTGTTTGCGATAGTCTAGCATTAATCACCGGGGGCTATTATCAATGTCTAATTAAGTGCAGGATGAGGAAATCGTTTTATTTCGCTGGGAGCTCTTGGGTTGTAGTGGTTGCTTAATCCCACACACAGCAGTGTGGCAGCTCACACCCACCCCTACACACACACTCAATGGCTGCTCTGCAAGTTTAATTGACACTGGGGGGGGGATCTTGCTCTGGATAACTTTTAGCCAGACTTCCTACAGCCAGCCCCCTTGTCTGATTACATCTAGTAATTCTCCAGCAAGCCCCCACGTCACTCACAATGGGGTTGGAGAGACCCAGGGCTCCGTGCGTTATTGCGCCTCCATTGTCGCTTTAAAGTAGTCGTGTAATATTAATAGTCATGAATATCAATGATTATGAGGCGGTGTAGAGAGACTGAGGGAAGGGGCTAGCAGGCAGTGTGTGAGTAGCCCTGGGTAGAAGAGGATTCATCTGCAGCTCACAGGCACCCAGGATAAAAAAAAAAACCCATAGAAAGAACAATACACCGTTTGCTATTTTTTTGGGGGGCCCTATTTTGATGGATAGCCGTGGAATTATCTCCAGCCGTGTTTGCAGAATTCCATAGCCCACTCGTTCATTCCATTTAACCGTTGGCTTGCCTTCTCCCTCCGCACAGATGTTAGTCCACACCTATTCCGCTATGGTGAGTTTTTTAGTTTTTATTTTTTTTATTTTGTCTTTTGCGCCTTTGGCTTTTGTAATTTAGGACAATAATGTGCTGCCTGGATTCCTATTATCGGTGGAGGGGAAGGGGGAAAAAAAAAAAATAACTGCTTATTGCTGTTGGCAATTTGGACTCTAGTTATGTTTAAATACCCTTTTTTTTTTCTTTCTTTCTTTTTGTCCATTGGATTTTTTTTTTCTTTCCAGGAGTTTCTCCTCTGTTTTCAGATTTCTTTATTTCCCCCTTACTCATTTTTTCCCATTTCGGCTTTTTGAAAACAAAGCGATTTTGTCGTTTAATGTCTGCGCTGCGATCGTTTCCAATTTCAATTATACGGGGTAAAAGGGGATTTCACACTTTTTTTTTTTTTTTAATTCAGCTTTTCTTCGATTTTTGATCATTTTCGTTTTCTTTTGATTCGTGGATCACAAACGGATTGGACACGGGAAAGATGGCAAATTCATTTTGCTTAGGAAATTGATTTTTACGCATTTGTTTAGAAACGATGAAACGCCTTATGGACTATCCTATTATATTATTAATATTATTATATTATTATTATTATTATTATGACTTCATAACCTTGCAGTTTGATTTTGAAATCGTAGAATCAAAATTTAAAATGAAATACAGACATAGACATCTTTAAAAGAGACTGCTGAAAATGTTCTTTTTTTTCTAATGAAAGAAAATCCTGTTCCAGGCAAGGTTCCAATTGACATTAACGAAACATTTGCAATGGGTTGAAAGTCATTTGTCGGTGTAATTGCAGTATTTAGTTGTTTATCCCCTTTTTTGTTCTCTGCTTCTGACACATGAAAACGACAGAGCAGGGGTCTGTTTATCAGAGGGATTCTGCTACTTTGTGTCGGAAGTCGGAAGCTGAAGTTCAGAGCATGATTTTCTATAATGGATGGGGCATATAGTGTGTATGTAGAGAGAAAGCATGTATAATAAGGCATGTATAAGTTGTAAGTGACCAGTCCTTCTCCATTGCAGGACCGCCATGATGGGGTGCCCAGTCACAGCTCCAGGCTGTCCCAGTTGGGATCAGTCTCCCAAGGACCCTATTCGAGTGCCCCACCGCTGTCTCATACCCCCTCCTCGGACTTTCAGCCTCCCTACTTCCCCCCTCCATACCAGCCACTTCCTTACCACCAAAGCCAAGACCCCTACTCTCATGTCAACGACCCCTACTCGCTCAACCCCCTACACCAACCCCAGCAACACCCTTGGGGACAAAGGCAGAGGCAAGATGTGGGCTCGGACAGTGGATCCCTCTTGCCCCAGCCCAGGGCATCTCTCCCCCAGCTTTCTGGACTGGATCCCAGGCGGGACTACCACTCAGTCAGGAGACCAGATGTTCTCCTACATTCAACCCACCATGGCCTGGACTCTGGGATGGGGGACAGCCTGTCTCTGCATGGGATTGGACACCCAAGTATGGATGATATCCAGGTGAGATAAATTAATAATATAATATTAAAGTGCAGAATTGATATTTCATTCTGGTAAAATAAATACACAGTTCTATACAAGGCGAGTAAAGATGATAACAAGTATAGGACAATGTAGTATATTCACTGTTGGGGGTAAATGGTGTTTTTTTGTAGTATACCTATTTGGGCTCAATGGAAGTTTTTGCTTCCTATTGGATATTTGTCAATGTATTGGACGAGATTGTAGGCGATCAGAGGCTGAGATTTTCCAATGAAATATTGAAAGTAATGTTGATAGTGTATAGTCTAAATTTACATGATAGATGATGATGATTATAGATAGATAGATAGATAGATGATAGATAGATAGATAGATAGATAGATATTGGTATCAATAGATAGATATTTGTATAAATAGATAGATAGATGGATAGATAGATATTGGTATAAATAGATAGATATTTGTATAAATAGATAGACAGATAGATAGATAGATAGATAGATAGATAGATAATAGATAGATAGATAGATAGATAGATATTTGTATAAATAGATAGATAGATAGATAGATATTGGGACAGATAAATAGATAGATAGATAGATAGATAGATAGATAGATGTGGTTGTTTTGATCGTTGTATATCTATATAAATATTTCCAATAAACGTAGGGTAGCGATATATTGATGACATTTTTTTCTGGTTTATTTCGTTTTCTTTTAAAAACATAACCCAACACATAGACATTTCTTTACAATGTTATGTACGTTCCTAGCAACTGTTTGAGACCTGGGAGATATTTAAACTGATTTCATTAGTAATAAGGAAAAGTCCAATTAGAGAAAAAATAAAGTAGATCCCTTCATTTCACTTAAACAATATTGTAACGCTATGAATGACATGGCGCTATAAACCCAAGCTTCAGCATATGTTCATTTTCTCAAGGACAAAAAAAAAAAATATGATAGATCTTTAATTTGTATCGGTGCATTTTCCTCCCATAATTGGCTGCTGAAAAAGTATTCAACTATTCAGCTAATTACAGTTACTGTTATGTTTGTATAATCAGAGCATTGGGTTTAATATCGCAATATTAATATATATATATTTATACAACCCAAGACGCTCTTTATTCCCATTTCCTCCATAAAAGAGATCGTTTTTAATACTGTAACTGCATTAATACTGCAATATATATATATATTAATACTGCAATATATATATATATTAATACTGCAATATTAAGCCCAATGCTCTGAAGGTACAAACATAACTAATTAGAGATCTATCTATATATATATATATATATATATATATATAGCTGCTCAGCACAATGATCCAAGTTAAACCAATATTTGTTATCAACTTCTTCATCCAGTTTCTCTCGACTTTGGGTTCTTTGTTGACAATTCAGGTTTATTTTGTTTTTATGTTTAAAGATTAAACGAATATTTATCGATTCCTGGCGATTCAGGGAAATTCTGGATATTTTGTGCCCCCAGTTTGGAGCCTATACTGGGGGTATGGGATTTGGGGTGAAGCATATTGCAGTTTGTAGGGGGGGGGGGGTTGGGATGGCAGAGAGGCAGTAATTGCTAGAATTAGTATCTTTATAACAAAGCACAAACACCCCCTGGGTGGGATCTCCCATATAATACTGAGTACAGAACGATCATTTATCGCCAGTAAATCCCAATAGATCGTTCATTGTTATTTAACTTATTCAGAGAAGCAACTCTGTCACCTGGTTGGGCTCAGCAGAGGGGCCACACTTTCCTTTCTATTTCCTTACTGCGGTCATATAATCGCTTATAATCGCTTTATAGCGATCTGCAGTCTCACAGGGGTTTCTGGGAAATGTAGTCCGATCACAACCTAGGTTTGGGTTTTCCTAAACCCCCTAATCCTCCCTTTAGGGTTATTTTACTTATTAAGAGAAGCAACTCTGTCACCTGATTGGGCTCAGCAGAGAGGCAACACTTTCCTTTCCTTTCTATTACCTTACTGCTGTCATATAATCGCTTGTAATCGCTTTATAGCGATCTGCAGTCTTTACAGGGGTTTCTGGGAGATGTAGTCCGAGGTTTGGGTTTTCCTAAACCCCCTAATCTTCCCTTTAGGGTTATTTTACTTAATAAGAGAAGCGACTCTGGCACCTGATTGGGCTCAACAGAGAGGCAACACTTTCCTTTCTATTTCCTTGCTGCGGTCATATAATCGCTTGCAATCGCTTTGTAGCGATCTGCAGTCTTTACAGGGGTTTCTGGGAGATATAGTCCGAGGTTTGGATTTTCCTAAACCCCCCTAGGGTTATTTTACTTATTAAGTTGGGCTCAGCAGAGAAGCAACGCTTTCCTTTCTATTTCCTTGCTGCGGTCATATAATCGCTTATAATCGCTTTATAGCGATTTGCAGTCTTTACAGGGGTTTCTGGGAGATGTAGTCCGATCACAACCAAGGTTTGGGTTTTCCTAAACCTCCCTTTAGGGTTATTTTACTTATTAAGTTGGGCTCAGCAGAGAGGCAACACTTTCCTTTCCTTTCTTTTTCCTTACTGCCGTCATATAATCGCTTGTAATCGCTTTATGGCGATCTGCAGTCTTTACAGGGGTTTCTGGGAGATGTAGTCAGAGGTTTGGATTTTCCTAAACCCTCTAATCATCCCTTTAGGGTTATTTTACTTATTAAGTTGGGCTCAGCAGAGAGGCAACACTTTCCTTTCCTTTCTTTTTCCTTACTGCCGTCATATAATCGCTTGTAATCGCTTTATAGCGATTTGCAGTCTTTACAGGGGTTTCTGGGAGATGTAGTCCGATCACAACCTAGGTTTGGGTTTTCCTAAACCCCCTAATCTTCCCTTCCATGGGATTGTCTCTGACCCCCCCAGCACTAAAGGCAAACTAACCCGTTCTACCTACACGTATAGTGTCCCTTTAAAGCAAAGAAGTGTAGTAATTAAAAGTCTCCCTTGTTTTTGCCCGTGTTTCCTAATTAAATCTTTACGATCCTCTCAGTGACTATTAAGTGTCAACATGCTGGGTGAATATCCTGTACAAAAACCCAGCAGGCGACTGTAATTAGATAGAAAATCAGACAAGAGCCTTCTCATTAACTACAACAACTTGAGTTTCGTTGCTGATGAGGCGTGGGGATTGCATTGCTACCTTGCCAGGCTATTAGGGGGCACCATAAGTCATCCTGGCACCCTAAACAGGGCATGGGGGGGCAGCAGGAGGGGTGGAAAGCCTGGCTGGGGGGATATTGGCCTTCTGGGGTTGGCAATAAAAGGGGATATAAACCCCAAATAAAAATGCTGCCTGGTATCATTCCCAGCAACTTGCTGAAATACATTCATTACTCAATTTCAAAAGTTATTTCTGAAGGTAATTGCTATGGAAAAAACGTATCTGCCCTTCCCTTGCTCTCTGCACTGGCGGTTCTGACTGCTGAAACAAAGGAGGAGGAAGAGCTGTGATTATTATTATTATTATTATTATTATTAATAACATTTATTTATAAAGCGCCAACATATCCGGCAGCGCTGTACAATAAGTGGGTTACATACATTGGACATACAGAGTAACATATAAAGCAATCAGTAACCGATACAGGAGGGGAAGGGAGCCCTGCCCAAAAGAGCTTACACTCTACAAGGAGTAACATATAAAGCAACCAATAACCGATACAAGAGGGGAAGGGAGCCCTGCCCAAAAGAGCTTACACTCTACAAGGAGTAACATATAAAGCAACCAATAACCGATACAAGAGGGGAAGAGGGCCCTGCCCAAAAGAGCTTACACTCTACAAGGAGACATACAGAGTAACATATAAAGCAATCAATAACCGATACAAGAGGGGAAGAGAGCCCTGCCCAAAAGAGCTTACAATCTACAAGGAGTAACATATAAAGCAACCAATAACCGATACAAGAGGGGAAGGGAGCCCTGCCCAAAAGAGCTTACACTCTACAAGGAGTAACATATAAAGCAACCAATAACCGATACAAGAGGGGAAGAGAGCCCTGCCCAAAAGAGCTTACACTCTACAAGGAGACATACAGAGTAACATATAAAGCAATCAATAACCGATACAAGAGGGGAAGAGAGCCCTGCCCAAAAGAGCTTACACTCTACAAGGAGACATACAGAGTAACATATAAAGCAATCAATAACCGATACAAGAGGTGAAGAGAGCCCTGCCCACAAGAGCTTACACTCTACAAGGAGACATACAGAGTAACATATAAAGCAACCAATAACCGATACAGGAGGGGAAGAGAGCCCTGCCCAAAAGAGCTTACACTCTACAAGGAGTAACATATAAAGCAATCAATAACCGATACAAGAGGGGAAGAGAGCCCTGCCCAAAAGAGCTTACAATCTACAAGGAGACATACAGAGTAACATATAAAGCAATCAATAACCGATACAAGAGGTGAAGAGAGCCCTGCCCACAAGAGCTTACAATCTATAAGGAGAAAGGGTTAAGACACAATGTGTGGGAATGGGCAAGCTTAGGGGGAAGACACACAGAGCTACTAGTAGCAGCTACTTGTATAGACAATGCTGATCGTTTATTGATAACTGTCTCTATGTGTGTTTTAGCAGAGGCAATTCTCAGTATTGTCTATGGCGGGGGATTTTCTGCAGTTTAGTAGCCATGAAAAAGTAGCTGCTACTAGTAGCTCTGTGTGTCTTCAAGCCTTTTTTTTCAATTGTCTCTATTTGCAGAGGCTACTAGTAGCCCAGTGTGTCATTGTAGGTAATAAAGCCCAGGCTGATGGAAGAAAGACTTCAGCCACATTGTTTCAGGAGTCACAACCAGACGTGCAGTGAATGCGATTTACATTAACTTTTATTCATGTGAATTGGGAGAATGTTTCTCCCCCCCAAAGATATTTTTTTGGTTTTAACAGGTAACAAAGGAAGGGTTAATTGAGACTAAAGAACCGAGTTGCCCCCCATCTATCACCCACTCCAGTGCAGATGCTGATTTTCCCATAACGATTAAAGGACAGAGGGACAGATCCTACCCTGGATAATCTCTCATTTCCGCCCTAGGAAATTGAAGTGTTAAAAAAAAGCCATTAAAACCCAAATGCTTGGGGTACTTTCCCTCTGATTCCCAACTATTAAATACAAATCGAAGGGCAATTTGACAATAATTGTTGTTATTCTTCATTATTCAATAAGTAAATATTTTTAAATGTTAATTACATTTTTTTAATTATGATTTTATAATTAGTATAGCTGAAAAATGCTATATATATATATAGATAGATAGATAGACAAATATATAATATAAATTATATATATATATATATATATATATATATATATTATCAGACATATCTATGGTAATAGATATGTCTGATATCTATCTAATATATATAGACAGATAAATACATATATATATATATATATATATATAATAGAAATAATATATATATATATATGTCAATATTATCAGACATTATCAGTAAAATAATATAATATATATTATTGCTATAACCCAACATATTGGTTTTATTTTCATTTATTGCGTTACTATATCTCATTTATTAATTCTAAAAACCCTAAAAACGCAGAATATTTTTTATTACATATTAATAAAGGTTCGGATAAGGATAAATTTATCGTTACAACTAGGACATTACATACTTGTATGTATTATCAATCTGCTAATGGGTAGGTATTACTATGAAATAAGTTTGGATCACAAATAAATCGGTGCAAATGAAATCGAATGAATTCTGGCGGATTTCGTTCACACCGACAACTTCTATTTGTACCTTTGTGACTTTCTATCGAAGCATCATTAATTGTACAAGCCACACGACCTCTCCATTTACAGAGCGGCCCGTTTTAACTAAATCTGCTGAATAATGATAATAGGAATAATATCTGTCTGGGCCTGTTAATATAAATGGAAATAGGAGCGCTTTATTATTTATAGATGCGATATTTTTTAATATCCACTTGCCGCCATTCTGACCTCTGCGCTCTCTTTGTATTTTGCAGTCGGTGGAAGATGCCAATAATGCCATGAACCTGCTGGACCAGTCTGTCATCAAAAAAGGTAAATATTCCCATCGCACTCAACCTTTTTTTTGATCATTAGAACCCATAGGTGACGCCCAATCGGTTTAGCGCCGGATGCGCAAAGATGTGCAAACCTTAGTTGCGCTGAAATACACAGCTTTGCGCATCTAATCTGCTCTGACTGGGGCCAGATATTTGACTGAATACATTTCCCAGATGTCGGTTATTGTATTTCTATTTTATTACCCTTCATATTTGCTTTTAGGTAGAATGAAGGAAATTGACACCGGCGCAGTCGTATCCACTAAGGCTTATTAAATCTCCCACTTTACATGACAACTTCCCTGACAAATGGGTTCGCCCAAGCCCTGGGCTTTAGATTGGTGGTTGGGGGGGGACCCACAGACCTGACTGATAGACAAAACCCCCCAACTGTTTAGCGAGTGGATGCGCTTAACAAATGTTTGCAGTCTCATGTGCAGCTGTAAGCAAAAGAATTATCTCATTAAACTAATTAAATGTAATTACAATAACTCATTTTGGGCTTATTGCCTCCACTCGTCATTTTTGCAATGGCATTTCTGTGACACAGAGTTCGGGCAGTCTGTTGTGCGGCTCCCTGGGTAAAGTCGGGTGCGACTAGTATTGTCGGGGGATATAAATATAATATATTTATTATTATGTTTAGATAAGGTGGGAGGCAAGCGAGATCCCCATACACACCCTGTACATTGCTCACATACAGACAATAACACATTGCGGTGGGTACTACACGCATTTCACAATCGCCCTGTTGCACAAACACACACATACATGTAAAATCTTCCTATAACTCCATTATCTGCCCCCTCCCCCACACACACATGAACAAACGATCTACTCTTGCACAGACGCCATATTCCAGTTTACAATCCCCCGCACACCCACCAGCGCTTTTTTTGCGTTTTCTCACGCCCGCAAACGCTCATTCTCTGCGTCTCTCACGCACTCATTTTTTTTCACTCACACCTGCACCCCCTATGATTGCACCCCTTGTGAGAATGATCCCCTGTTACAGGGGGATATGAAATGACATATTAATTCCCTGGCCCCTTCTGGCCCCCTGTTGCCATGACTGCCACACTAAGCCACTGCCACCTACCCCATTCTGCCCCTCACAGTCTCTGCATAACGGCCAGTATATTGCCATATATCCTTTATATTGACTCTTGGAGCTTGTAATTCTGCTGCACTAACTCGGTGTGGGGGGGGGGGGGTATCCAGTCATATAGAGAAACATAGAAATATGGAAGGGGGGTGCCACTCTTCACGATGCCATGACCCAGGGTGCGCCTAGTTGTAGCCAAACCACAAGCAGTAAAGCCAATTCCTACTATGGCAATGAAAGGGTTAATAAGAGTCACTGTATAGCAACCCTATATAGATGCCCACTATCACCCTTACTAATAATAACACCCACCATGCACAGTGCCTGAATCTCTGCAATGCACTAGCCCAACTCCCTGCGACCCTGCCAGCCCTCTATAATGCCCTTCTATAGGCCGATGTAACAGCCCCAGGTAGTATTCTGTCTGGGCCCCAATACACTGACATATTGACCAGTCATAGAACTGAGTTATTCTCCTGCTTGTAGGTTTCTCCGACAAATATTCTAGCATTGTAAGTTATTTACCGATATATTGATGACATACCGGTAGTATGGCAGCTCCCACGCACAATAGCAAATATATTAGAACAACCTGCATACAGAAAGCGACACAATATGACAATATAATTCCACAACTGAAGGAAATATCCTTTTCCCCCACATTTGCTGTGATTTAATATCTTTAATTCTGGTTTAACCTGTTCTGTTCGAATGACTTTATAGCAGTCGGGGAAAAGGTTAAAAGGCAGTCGAAATCGAGCAAAATAGACATTGAAAGAATAAACCGATTAATGAGATACTTCCAAAGCAGCTGATCAGTAGAACAGAGATAATTCCATGTTATTGGGGCTGCTGGTTGCGCAGCTGTCTGGCTAATAAGGAGCAGCCTATCTGTTTTATACACTTGGGGGCGCTGTTTTGTTGGGGTTTATCAATGATATTAAATTTATAGCGACTCCCCATGAATAAAATGAATTCGGGATCTCTGTGCCTTGTTATACTCCATAGAAAGTAACATAAACAGGTTTGCGCTTTCGTTTCGCGATCTAGTTATACTTAATCCTCACTCCCGGGCTAATTCCCAGGTCAAACCCAGCCTTGGCCCAGCTCTAAAGCCTTCCTGGGGTTCCAGCCCTTGTTATAGCCCATGCCAGGGCTAATCTGACGTTCCTGCAGTCATTTAGTTAAGAGGAAATGAGTTGTTCCCAGTAGAGAGAGCTAACGAGTCGCGTTAAGGTAGCGTGTGCTTGATAAATGACTCTTATTTTGAGATCTCCAGAGCTCGTTTAAGGCTAATTTTCTATATGAGCCCCCTTTGAGCTATTAATGCAATAGTCAGGGACCGTGGCCCCTGGCCCATTAAGAGCCACTATTAGGCAGCATCAGAATCTGTGGGGATAATGAAAGGTGCACTTAACGCCTTGTAATACGTATTGGCGGAGGGGGGTTAATACGATTTGGAGGGGATGGTCAATGAGCAATCAATAAAAACATAATGAGAAAGACTCGCTACATTAACGCATCCAAATTCCAAGTAGACATTAAAAAATCATTCCCTCCCTCCCCAGTATAGAGGCGAGAGAATGCGCGACTAACAGAATATTTACTGTGTATCTGCGCGTATGTTGGGCCGGGGCTAAGTGATGTCACAGTGGCGCTAATAGCGGCTGGGGGGGAGGCAAGGGCTGCTGCTAATCTCATGGAGACTCAGTAGAGAAAGAGAGGATGGTGGCTATTTTAATTGTGCATTGGATCGCTTGAAATGATTGACATCGTTAGTTGTATTAATGGCAATTATTGATAACGATTAAGCATTAATATCCATGGCTAATAATAATAATAATAATAATAATAACAACAACAACCCACACACGGTATATTATACCCGGTACATACACATTCTCCTAATGCATTAACTTCGCCTTAAGGGTTTTATTTCAATTGGATTTATGTAATTTATGCTTTTCTATCTATCTATCTATCATCTATCTATCTATCTATCTATCGATCTATCTATCTATCATCTATCAATCATCTATCTATCTATCTATCATCTATCATCTATCATCTATCTATCTATCTATCTATCATCTATCTATCTATCTACCTATCATCTATCTATCTATCTATCTATCTATCTATCTATCTATCTATCTATATATCTATCTATCTATATCATCTATCATCATCTATCACTCTCTCTCTCTCTATATATATATATATCTTTTTATCTTTCTTTCTATATCTATCTATCATCATCTATCCCTTTCTCTCTCTCTCTCCCTCTCTCTCTCTCTATATATATATATCTTTTTATTATCTTTCTATCTATCTATCATCTATCTATCTATCTATCTATCTATCTATCTATCATCTATCTATCATCTATCTATCTATCTATCTATCTATCTATCTATCTATCTATCATCTATCTATCTATCTATCTATCTATCTATCTATCTCTATCCCTCTCTATCTATCTATCTATCTATCTATCTATCTATCTATCTATCTATATCTATCATCTATCTATCTAGGTAGCTAAGAAGGTAGTTGCAGTTGACTGCAGGGCAGAGCATTTAACCCCTTCCCTGACATACGACCCCCTATTCCCCCAGACTCTTCCAAGTGTTGAATGGGTTAACATTCCTATTTCCAATCAGCCAATTTGCTGCTCCTGGCAGTCTCCGGCGGAGAAGGGGTTAATGAATGCAGGGGGGGGGGGGGGCTGGGAGCATTGGCTGCTGCTGACTGAGCGCTATGCTCCACTTGCTCCACTTGCTCACTATTTCCTGCTGCTCTCCTCAATCTCACATTCCCACCGACTCATTGGCCGTAATTACTAATAACCGGAGCGCACAGGAAACCAACAAATACATAGAGATGTACATAAATAGATGCATAAATACCCCTTATATTATATATATATATATAGCCTGCCCCTGCGCTAACTGCGCTGCCAATATGCGCTAAATAGCACTCTTCCACCCAAGTACTGTCACTAAATCCCTTATCTAAATCAGAGCTGCGACTTAATTTGGGAAATAAATCTCCCCCCCCCCGCCAAACTAAAGGGGAACTTCACCCTAAAATTGTTTTTAGCATAATGAAAAAATGATATGTGTGTATATATATATATAATTTCTACTGAAACTGGCTGTTTATATTCTCCGCACTGCTGGTTCTGATTCATGAAATAATATATTAGCCAATGAATAGAGAAACTGACTTCTGCTACTTTATTTCCCGAGTCGGAACCAGAGATAGATAAACCTATAGAATGAATATATATTGGGAACTTGTTTAGAGTTATATATAATGATATTTTCTTTCATTGTAAAGAGCAAAGCTAACAGAATTTGGTGGAACTGGGGATCCAAACGCACCTAATTATTAATAAATATATTACATATACATAGTACCGGTGCTAATAGGATGAATGTTATAAAACTATGATATATTTATATATTTATTCGTGTGTGTATATTTGCTTTTCTCGTTTGTTTTGTTCATTTTATGGAAATATAGTGAATAACTATTAATAATGTACCTATATGTCTGTTTAGAAATATGTAACACAAAGGTATAGCAGTTGCAGTTGGAAAAAAGACACAATGTCGCTACTCCAGTCATTTATTTTTATTTTATTATATGATTGGATCATAGGGGGTCGCCGACATTTGCTTTAATATGGGGGATCCCTCAGTCAGTGGAGACCAGATGTCTGGGAAGTGATCCGTCCGATCTCTAGTCTGGGCGTCTGGGACCAGAATTATAGAGATAAAGACCAGACCGACCCACATTTGCTGGGATTTATCAACACAGTACATATTCCTATTCCATTAAATTAGCGCCATGTATAAGAAAAATCTATCTATTTCTGCTGATGGATGAGCAGTATATAATATATATCAGCCAATGGGCAGTAAGTGATAGAACAATGGAAGGAAAGACAAATACGCAGCAGATATCCCGACAATTGGTTGTGGGACCCCCCCAACAGCCCCCCCAGTGATACAATGTATAAAGAGCAGTAGATATGAATATAGGAACTGTAACATTGCTGCCCCCCCTTTCTCCCCACAGTGCCAGTCCCCCCCAAGTCCGTCACCTCCCTAATGATGAACAAGGACGGGTTCCTGGGCGGAATCTCAGTAAATGCCGGAGAGGTTTTCTGCTCGGTACCGGGGCGCCTGTCCCTGCTCAGCTCCACCTCCAAGTACAAAGTCACCGTGGGGGAGGTGCAGAGGCGCCTGTCCCCCCCCGAGTGTCTCAATGCCTCCCTGCTGGGCGGGGTCCTGAGAAGGTGAGTCCTACAGGGGTAGTAGTGACAGGGGCAGGTGTGTGCGGAGAGAGGGCCGCTCCCTATTGGTCGCTTATACAGATATATGGGCGCTATTAGTCACTTATACAGATATATGGGCGCTATTAGTTACTTATACAGATATATGGGCGCTATTAGTTACTTCTACAGATATACGGGCGCTATTAGTCACTTATACAGATATATGGGCGCTATTAGTTACTTATACAGATATATGGGCGCTATTAGTTACTTATACAGATATATGGGCGCTATTAGTTACTTATACAGATATATGGGCGCTATTAGTTACTTATACAGATATATGGGCGCTATTAGTTACTTATACAGATATATGGGCGCTATTAGTCACTTATACGGATATATGGGCGCTGTTAGTCACTTATACGGATATATGGGCGCTATTAGTCACTTATACAGATAAATGGGCGCTATTAGTCACTTATACAGATATATGGGCGCTATTAGTTACTTATACAGATATATGGGCGCTATTAGTCACTTATACAGATATATGGGCGCTATTAGTCACTTATACAGATATATGGGCGCTATTAGTCACTTATACAGATATATGGGCGCTATTAGTTACTTATACAGATATATGGGCGCTATTAGTCACGTATACAGATTCTTTCTTTCTTTCTTTCTTTCTTTCTTTCTTTCTTTCTTTCTTTCTTTCTTCTTTTTTCCTCTTATTTTGGCCCAGTTCTGGCCCTGTAGTATTTCTTTCTTTCTTTCTTTCTTTCTTTCTTTCTTTCTTTCTTTCTTTCTTTCTTTCTTTCTTTCTTTCTTTCTTTCTTTCTTTCCTCTTCTTTCTCACACAGACACACTTTCTCTAACACACACAAGCTGTATTTTCATACCTTTCCCATCCTTATGCAATGATTTAATACCGAATGACTGACTCTGCGATAAAGAGAATCGAACCGACCTTAATCGATTTTTATTCTTCATCTTAATTTCAGAGCAAAATCAAAAAACGGGGGTCGGTCTCTGAGGGAGAGGCTGGAAAAAATCGGGTTGAATTTGCCCGCAGGCCGGCGCAAGGCAGCCAATGTCACTCTCCTGACCTCCCTAGTGGAAGGTAAGTGGCAGCTCCATCTGACAATTGCCCCCCCCCCCACTATGTACAAAACTTGCCCTCTTAAAGTGATGGTTGAACTTTAACTACAAACATATATGATGTCAGATGCCCTACAAGTTGGACTACCTTGTCCTTTATCCTTGTACTGTATTAAGCGGCACTTAAACTCTCACGTCAGGCCCCGCCCCTGCGGAAGCTACAATATAAAACCCGCACTCCAAACCCACACCCCTGAGCAAATGACCTCCCCTTTACATTTTTGGTGTTAGGGCAATATAAATAGACCTGCTATAGAAAGCAAACCCTTGAGGATGATGGGTGTTTTTTTGCTGTTATCTGTCCTTTCATTTGCACCATCAGACCTGATAGAGACCGGTTGCTCTCTGGCTACCGCCGGGCAGAGTGCAATTAAAATCCATTAAAAGTGTGGCTAACCCCTTCCTTGCCGTGGGCTAGTGGGATTGGTCATCCTAACCAGCCAGTTTATAAGGAGGAGGAGACTCTTTTGAGGGTTAAAATGCTTGATCTCCGGGCAGTTTTTTTGTCGGCTGTGCGACGTGCTACAATGTTGCAACTGGTCACTTGCAACAGATTATTTTATTTGAGGAATGTTTTGCTTTGTTAACGTTTGAAATTCTGCTAGGGCGGGTATATAGGTATATATTATATCCTTTAGGGGTATGTAAGGATAGACATGGTTACACTTGTCCAAGTCGTGTCTGAAAAACCATTATCTCAATATTGTTTTCAGTATTAAATCATAATTTCGATTGGAACCCTGGTAGCAGTTATATTTTCCTATATTTTATAAACTAAAACCGTAAATTCGAAACCCCGAACCTGCTCTATTCTGACCTACTTTATTCCTTATTTCGAGAAAGTTACAATACATTTAATTGTAGTTTAGTCGTTTTTCTTTTTAAATTATGAAAACCTATCAAAACAATTAATTGGGTCCTGATCTGGCCAAAGCAATTTCACCTTAACGTTAATATTGTATAATATCAATCCGATTTATTTTCTCGGATACACAGAATTGTTTTGGCAAAATAAAATTGTATTTCTATGATTCTATGAAACGGACAATTTTAACATAAACGATTTATTGACGCTTATAGTTATAATGAGTATTTATTCCAAACCTAATCGCTTTCTACCGGTACAACATTGCGCATTTTGGGTATATTTATGACGTCTTAGAATGACTTCAGAGATCCTGGAATGATATTAATTGATGGTTATAACTAAAAAGGTTAATAAATTGGTGTAGGGGGTGTAATTAATCCGAATGTTTTAGGGTACAATTGGGCTTTTGCTGGGAAAGCTACATTCTCAGGTTAGACAAACCTTACAGTAGAAAAAAGGCAAAATTGCTTTATAATAAAAATAATAATAATACTAATAATAATGAATAAGATCGTTAACTTACAGTAGAAAAAAAGCAAAATGCCTATTAAATGTTTTTCTTAATTTATTATTTTTATAATTAAGAAATATTAATAATACTAATAATACTACTACTACTACTACTACTAATAATAATAATAATCAAAATAAATCAAAATAGATTTTGTTAGAAGGAGGCCATATACACAATATAGATAGACACATTGATACATGGGAATTTGTGAATTTGGCGCTAATAATAGACAAAAGCCATATTTGTGAATATAATCCAGGTTGTAAACAGAAACAAATGATATAAATAACAAAAGTAGTCATTTTGTCAAATTGTTATTTTTTATGAGACAGGAGAGTTGTTGCCATTGTACATAAGTTATTTTGGTTAAGGGTGTTTATTACATTCCCTCACATGTTGTTACTCTGGGCAGACTAATATTCACTCATTATTATGTCACCAATTTATACTAAGGGCAAAGGCTCTGAGACGTTCTTTGCGCAGACAAGCTGCGACTATTTAGTAAATGTGGCCTAAATCTGCCCATAGGCGCTCCCTGTAGCTGTGCCCAGGCCGAGTACAAAGCCGGGTTAACTGTTTGCGCACCAGACTGCTGGGTTCCAGGCTCAGCGACGACACAAGGGAGCCAATCCCCTTTGCGCTGCAGGTTCCGTGGGGGCGGTCCCGCTTATGTTACTCTCTCTCTCACCCCCAGGGGAAGCGGTACATCTAGCCCGGGACTTTGGGTATATCTGTGAGACGGAGTTCCCCGCTAAGGCTGTATCCGAATACTTGAACCGGCAGCACACGGACCCCACTGACCTGCACTCCAGGAAAAACATGCTGCTGGCTACAAAGTAAGTGCCCCCCCCCCCATTGTCTTCTGTTAGACTCACTATTGCGTCTGTATCTGTTTGTCTGTCTATCTGTCTACCATCTATATCTATCTATCATCTATCTATCTATCTATCTATCTATCATCTATCATCTATCTATCTATCTATCTATCTATCTATCATCTATCTATCATCTATCTATCTATCTATCTATCTATCTATCTATCTATCTATCATCTATCATCTATCTATCTATCTATCATCTATCTATCAATTTTCTTGTTTTTCTGTCTATCTATCTATCTATTATTTATCTATCTATCTATCTATCATCATCATCATCTATCATCTATCTATCTATCAATTTTCTTTTTTTTCTTTCTTTCTTTCTATCTATCTATCTATTATTTATCTATCTATCTATCTATCTATCTATCTATCTATCATCATCATCATCTATCTATCTATCTATCTATCTATCTATCTATCTATCTATCATCTATCTATCTATCTATCATCTATCTATCTATCTATCATCATCATCATCATCATCATCATCATCATCATCATCATCTATCATCTATCAATTTTCTTTTTTTTTTCTATCTATCTATCTATCTATCTATCTATCTATCTATCTATCTATCTATGTATCAATCTATCTATTATCTATCTATCTATCTATCATCTATCTATCTATCAATTTTCTTTTTTTTCTTTCTTTCTTTCTATCTATCTATCTATCTATCTATTATTTATCTATCTATCTATCTATCTATCTATCTATCTATCTATCATCATCATCATCTATCTATCTATCTATCTATCTATCTATCATCTATCTATCTATCTATCATCTATCTATCTATCATCATCATCATCATCATCATCATCATCATCATCATCATCATCATCATCATCTATCATCTATCAATTTTCTTTTTTTTTTCTATCTATCTATCTATCTATCTATCTATCTATGTATCAATCTATCTATTATCTATCTATCTATCTATCATCTATCTATCTATCAATTTTCTTTTTTTTCTTTCTTTCTTTCTATCTATCTATCTATCTATCTATCTATCTATTATTTATCTATCTATCTATCTATCTATCTATTATTTATCTATCTATCTATCTATTATTTATCTATCTATCTATCTATCTATCTATCTATCTATCTATCTATCTATCATCATCATCATCATCTATCATCTATCAATTTTCTTTTTTTTCTATATATCTATCTTTCTATCTATCTATCTATCATCTATCTATCTATCTATCTATCTATCATCTATCATCTATTTCTCATCTACTTCTAATTGCACCAGTGAGTAGATTGCTAGGCTAGTTTGGAACCATTATAAATCTAGTGGGATTCTCTGATCCCTGTAACCTGACTGGCCAATATGCTGCAGGGGGATCTTGTCCAGCCAACTGCCATTGTAATTATTTACTGTATTGTAATTAAGGGGCACTAATGCCTTCTTCTGGCACAATGTTCCTTCCTGGTTCCTCGGGGGAGGGCCATATGGGCTCAGGGGCCGCCATGGGATACAGTGCTCAGTGGGGCTGCTGTAGGTGGGAAGTTGTACAACAGCCCTCTGTATCAGTATAACCAAACTAGGCACATTGTGTTGGGCTGTTAGTTTACTCTATGGTAAGAAGAAGAGAGGAAATCAGAAAATGAAAATAATCCAATTTAAGTTTTGTTTTTAAACCTGATTTGAATTGTGTTGCCTCCTTGGCCCCAAAGCTTTCCATCAGGAACATGTTTTGTTCTATTGTAACTCAGAAGATAGCGAAGCCCCACCCCCAACACACAGGCACAGGGTGATTGACAGGCAGGGCAAAGCGCCAATTATCCTGCACAACCTTTTCACCCCCCGGCATAATTAGATAAGTGAGCTTAGTCGGGGGCTGGGTGTAAACTTTGCTCTGATTTCTATGAATTCAAAGTGAGAGGGAGAAATGGAAACGACTCTGGAAGTTATTGGGGGAAAATAAGGATAAAGATTTACATTGGATAAACATTGTTACTAATACAATGCAATGTGCGTGATTGGCAATCATGGTTTTACCCACAATGCAGTTTTGTTCCCAGTGACAAACACTATGCATGTAATTTGCACTTTTACTTATGTGTACTTTGAAAAAAACGAGAAAAGGCACAGGTTACATAGCAGATAACAGATAAGCTGTGCAGATTCCCATTGGATTCTACAGATCAGTTATCCACTATGTAACCTGTACCTTTTCTCCTTTTTTCCAGCATTAGGGCCGTGGCAGACAGGGAGATTACTTGCCGAGCGACAATGTAAATCGCAGATGGGATGGCATACGCGGTACCGAAATTACCAAAGTTTCCTCTCAAGGCAACTTCGGTGATTTCAGCAAATCGCCACACCGCGTATGCCATCCCACCGGCGATTTACATTCTAGCCAGTGGGATGGCATTTCGGGGAGATTAGTCGCCCACGACACGGGAGATTTGTCGCTCGCCGACTAATCTCCCTGTCTGCCACGGCCCCCGGGGCTACACAGCACCTTATTTATATAAACTACAGTAGTCTTTCTAAAGCAAACACAAAGCCTTAATGAGTGCAAGGCAACAGTACATTATATTAGAATTACTTTCAAACTTTTTTTGGTGTTACTGTCCCTTTACACCTAAACAGGTTGAGGTCTTCTCCTACCCTCTTCTTCCTTCAACCCTTTCCCTCTGGTTCCCCCAATGCTCAAAGCCTCACCCCCTCTTTCTCTTCTTTCAACCTTCTATCATCATATTGTCTTCCTCTCTTTCCCTTTCCTCCTATTTTTTATTGCCTTTGGAATCTCCCAATCTGACTTTTTACTATTCCTCAGTTCTTCACTTCTCCCCCTTTTCTATCTTCTTTGACCTTCTCATTTCCTTGCAATGTATTTCCCTATATTTCTGCCTACTTTGTCTGAACATCCAACATTGCATCTTCAGGTTGTGCATCCCTTTAGCAGAGAATTTACAATTTGTAATAAAACGATAGATGGCAGATGCTTAATGAATATATTGTGCCTGATCCACATCCCTAATGCCCCTGGGTTCTCATTGTTGTTTTACCTTTTACTCTCCCCAGGCAACTTTGTAAAGAGTTCACAGATCTTTTGGCCCAAGACAGGACGCCCATAGGCAACAGTAGGCCCAGTCCAATTTTGGAACCCGGAATCCAGAGCTGCTTGACTCACTTCAGTCTCATCACCCACGGCTTTGGTGCTCCAGCCATATGTGCCGCCCTTACGGCTCTTCAGAATTACCTTACCGAGGCCCTCAAAGGAATGGACAAGATGTTTCTGAATAACAACAGTGCCAACAGGCATACCTCTGGGGAAGGACCAGGTAGTAAAAACGGAGATAAGGAAGAGAAACACCGAAAATGAAAGAAGCACATACTTTTACCACCTTTCATTTTAGCTTTAAAAAAATATTGGACTGGCTTTTGGGAAATACAAACAAATATATATAAATATATCAGAAAGAGCCCAAGAATTGGTGATCCAGCGCACGAAACAGGGGCTTGCCATAAGAGGAACTGGAGAGTCTTCATTGGACTTTTTCTTAGTAACGCCATCATTTTTAAGGGCAAAAATAAAAAAAACAAACAAACAAACAAACAAACAGTTTTTAGAATCTCCCCAAATGGACAATATTTATTGGAGGATAACTGAAAAAAAAAGACTTTTTTTTTGTTTCATTTTTAACATTCCTTGGTTTCCTAAAATGCACGTCCACTGGTACATGTTTCCTTCAGAATTAAAAAAAAAAAATTGAAAAAGAAAAAAAAATGATGAGAAGATACATTTTTGGACCTTCAGATATGTGTGTGAGTCCGCCGGTAACTTGAACATGTGTAACGTCTAACTCTGGACTTCAGTTGCGAGTCAGATGGGAACAATGGCTCAGAGAGGATCTTTTGTCTTCTGTACAAGGCACAGGTGTCCCCTATCCCCCCGGCTTTTTATTCTTCAGTTCCAATCAGACATTTTATTGTAAGATATGTGATTTGAATATTCATCATAAATATTTACCAAGTGCATTGTGCTTGGTTAAACCCACTCTGGCCTCCTACTTTCAGATTTTTTTTCAAGTTTCCACATATTGATGGAAAAAGAACCCTTCAAAGATCTAACATTGCAAAGTAGTATTATTGTTTATTCATATTAGGGAGAAAAACATACATTTCAATGAATATGGGTCAGTTTGTTTATACTGGGTTTGCTTCCGTGATGGAACAAGTCATTGGAAGCTCCCGGTGCCGGATTGTTGTATGGGCTTCATTATCTTGAGGTGCACAGTAAAATAGTAAAATAGTAAAAACCCTTGTGGGGGAATTGGCCCAATTGCACCTCCTCCGGCTGCATCAGTGGTTGTTTCACCTGTGCAGTTCTATATGATACCAAAAATATTAGGGAGTCCATGCATCTAGTGGTCTTGGTTGGAGTGTGGGAAACCTTAGTAATGCAAAACAAATATAGGCAAGATGGCAATATTATTCATATCTGTGTGGCCCCCTGTGACACTTCAGTTGTTGATAAAGTTCAACCAACAGCCGAAGGGGTCAAAGGTTGGGCAGCGAGGCCTGATTGTGATATTTCTGTACCAAAATAATAGAATTCATTGTAAGGTCAGAGGATAAGGTCAATGTTGCAGGTTCTGTATCACCCACTCTTTGATGTTTATGACTATGTAATGCTCTTGTTTTCAAAATGTTTTGTGCTAAGGTTCCCCACTGTTGACAAATATTTGTTTTATGGATCCCCATACCTCATAACAAGGTTGCAAATTTATAGAAACATTGGGGTAACAGTCACCCTGCTATAGTTCCAGGGGTACCCAGGGCACAAATAAGCACTCACCCCAAATCCCCCCCTAACTGGCCTTCAGGCTGGGCCCCCATAGCCCATAACAAGGTTACAGATATATAGAAACATTGGGGTAACAGTCACCCTGCTATAGTTCCAGGGGTACCCAGGGCACAAATAAGCACTCCCCCCAAATCCCCCCCTAACTGGCCTTCAGGCTGGGCCCCCTTAGCCCATAACAAGGTTACAGATATATAGAAACATTGGGGTAACAGTCACCCTGCTATAGTTCCAGGGGTACCCAGGGCACAAATAAGCACTCACCCCAAATCCCCCCCTAACTGGCCTTCAGGCTGGGCCCCCTTAGCCCATAACAAGGTTACAGATATATAGAAACATTGGGGTAACAGTCACCCTGCTATAGTTCCAGGGGTACCCAGGGCACAAATAAGCACTCACCCCAAATCCCCCCCTAACTGGCCTTCAGGCTGGGCCCCCTTAGCCCATAACAAGGTTACAGATATATAGAAACATTGGGGTAACAGTCACCCTGCTATAGTTCCAGGGGTACCCAGGGCACAAATAAGCACTCACCCCAAATCCCCCCCTAACTGGCCTTCAGGCTGGGCCCCCTTAGCCCATAACAAGGTTACAGATATATGGAAACATTGGGGTAACAGTCACCCTGCTATAGTTCCAGGGGTACCCAGGGCACAAATAAGCACTCACCCCAAATCCCCCCTAACTGGCCTTCAGGCTGGGCCCCCTTAGCCCATAACAAGGTTACAGATATATAGAAACATTGGGGTAACAGTCACCCTGCTATAGTTCCAGGGGTACCCAGGGCACAAATAAGCCCTCACCCCAAATCCCCCCCTAACTGGCCTTCAGGCTGGGGCCCCTTAGCCCATAACAAGGTTACAGATATATAGAAACATTGGGGTAACAGTCACCCCGATATAGTTCCAGGGGTACCCAGGGCACAAATAAGCATTTACCCCAAATCCCCCCCTAACTGGCCTTCAGGTTGGGCCCCCTTAACTGGTTACTGATATATTGAATTTGCCCTCAGGACTGGCCCCTTTCCATCATAAAAAGTTGACAAAATTAACTGTCTTTCATGCTGGGGATCCATCAATATCTGGGAAAGTTGATAGGTATATAACCTAGCTGGTTGGGTTCCAACTGCCCCCATCAGCTGCTTCAGGCCCCCCACAACGGGTCAATTCCATAGTGTGGAAACCTCTGTTGTATTTGTTTGTACAGATGATCAAAAAAAAAAAAAAAATCCAAAACACAAGAATAATAATCTTGCCAAAACATTATATGCACATTTTTATGTTTCCATAAAGCAAATAATTTTTGCCAAATGTAACAGCTTTTCAACAAGCAGGCACGGAATTAGTAGCAACATTTCCAGTTACGAGCAATAAAATTCCATTTGACACCACGGAATATCTAAACTCTCTTTCCTTTTCTACCAAAGCCTTCCCGAAATGTTAGAAAGCTGTAGGATAACCGACGCTCCCCAAAATATTACAAAAATTTCCACTGAATTAATTACAAATTTCCCCCCACCGCTTTACTTGCCACTGATTGGCTGTGAATAGATATCTGACCCCCACAATGCAACAAAATAGATAATCACTTTCCAGGAAGAATTTTTTTTTTCCTTTTTTTGCATTTAATTGCACATCTGTCTCTCGGTGAAGAAAACTACTCATTTCAGTCGTTAACATTTATTTCATTTGTATTTTTATCCCTTAATCATTTTCCTATTTTGCCAGTGCAAGCAAGATAGCCTTGCCCGTGATCTAAAACCAGAATTACATTTAAAAAAAAGACTGGCAAAAAAATATAAAATTAAAAATACCAAAAAAATAGAAATAAAAAAAAAACACACTTGAGCTAATGATATTTAGCCTTTTTAATTGTTTTGAATTTTGTTATCATTCATATTTGGTGGATATATGCGTGTCATGTCACCCAGTTGCATTAAATCTCAATTTCAAATCAGCTGAACGTCCTGGAAAATAAATTGAGAAAAAAAAAAATATATGAATTCCTCAGTTTGTCATCATAACCAATATATGTTTTTTTTTTTAAATTTGTTTTTTACCTGGTTCTTGGGGGGGAAAAAAACACATCTGTGAACAGAATAGAAGTCTGATTATTTGTTAAGAGACAAAAAAAAAAGTCAGGAGGTAAAAAATAATGTTGAGTTTGTATATATTTATTTATGCTTAATTTAACAGGAATTTGTATATATGGCGAGCAAGATGACGGTTTTATTTATCTGTGAGTCTGTTTCTGTGAATGGGTGGAAACGCTTGATCCTAGGTAGCTTTACTATTTTTTCTGTTCCTTAGACACTCTATAATAGTCATGGATAGCAGTTTGGTTCTTGTCCAGTGATTTACATAAATAAAAAATTGTTGTGTTATTGTTGTATTTCGGCGTTCGTCTTTCAATGTCTAAAAAAACGGAATTTTTCTATTTCATTTTGACTTGTTTGTTCATAGGAAATGGTTCAAGTGCCGACGGATTCATAAAGAGAGGTTTTTAGCTGCAAGTGTATAGTCATATCATTGTCAGGTCAACCTACCGCAAAGATGGACCTCCGGCAACTGTGATGGTTCTACCTGTTGCCTGGAAGCCCTAGCAATCAAATGTTAATACCACAGAGATTCAAAACATAAAAATCAATGTAGAAACTTTAATTAGTCTTGGAGCAAATGCCATAAACTCTGTTGTCCTTCACTGTCTTGTTGGGTTTTACAGATGACCCATTACATTTTACCATGCATTATTCAAAACAAGAACAAAAATAAAAAATTCAAGTACAGGTATGGGATCCCTTATCCGGAAACCCGTTATCCAGAAAGTTCTGAATTACAGAAAGGCCATCTCCCATAGACTCCATTATAAGCAAATAATTTTAGTTTTTAAAAATGATTCCCTTTTTCTCTGTAATAATAAAACAGTACCTGTACTTGATCCCAACTAAGATATAATTACCCCTTATTGGGGGCAGAACAGTCCTATTGGGTTTATTTAATGGTTAAATGATTCCCTTTTCTCTGTAATAATAAAACAGTACCTGTACTTGATCCCAACTAAGATATAATTACCCCTTATTGGGGGCAGAACAGCCCTATTGGGTTTATTTAATGGTTAAATGATTCCCTTTTCTCTGTAATAATAAAACAGTACCTGTACTTGATCCCAACTAAGATATAATTACCCCTTATTGGGGGCAGAACAGCCCTATTGGGTTTATTTCATGGTTAAATGATTCCCTTTTCTCTGTAATAATAAAACAGTACCTGTACTTGATCCCAACTAAGATATAATTACCCCTTATTGGGGGCAGAACAGCCCTATTGGGTTTATTTCATGGTTAAATGATTCCCTTTTCTCTGTAATAATAAAACAGTACCTGTACTTGATCCCAACTAAGATATAATTACCCCTTATTGGGGGCAGAACAGCCCTATTGGGTTTATTTAATGGTTAAATTATTCCCTTTTCTCTGTAATCATAAAACGGTACCTGTACTTGATCCCAATTAAGATATAATTACCCCTTATTGGGGCAGAACAGCCCTATTGGGTTTATTTAATGGTTAAATGATTCCCTTTTCTCTGAAATAATAAAACAGTACCTGTAATTGATCCCAACTAAGATAAAATAATCCTTATTGGATGCAAAACAATCCTATTGGGTTTAATTAATGTTTTATTGATTTTTTAGTTGACTTCCCTTATCCGGAATACCCTTGGTCCCGAGCATTCTGGATAATGGGTCCTATACCTGTACAAGAATTGATACTTAAAAAAATAAAGGCAGTTTCTAAAGTTAAAGCATTGGGAAGATCCATCCAATGTTATTTTCTTTGAAATAAGTTGTAAGAGGATATTAAAATATGAATAACCTTCTAGTGACAGAGCAGGAAGAACATAAAGCAGATTTCTCTTTGGTTTCAGCAATAACCTTTTATGTACAGGGAGCAGTTACACCACAAGGTGATACAATTACATTTCCCCTATTATAAAATACTGGAACTGGAAACGCCTTAAAAGTATTTACACTTGCTCAGCTGAGCTGGTCACAAACATACACTGATATTTAGTTTCCTTCTATGTTGTATGACTATTGATGGAGGTTTGTGGTCCTAACCGGTTTATTTGATTAAACAAATCACTTTTCTGAGACAGAATTGACTGGTGAAAATGGAAAACCAAAGTGGTCCAATTATGGCTAACTTAGGGGTATATTTATAATGCTGTTTAAAAACTGGAGTAAAGCATTACCGGTGATGTTGCCCAGGGCAACCAATCATGAAATAGAAACTAAAGCAAAGCATCTGATTGGTTACTATGAGCAACATCACCAGTAATGTTTTACTCCATCTTTTACACAACATGGTACCCCTCAGTGTAGCCTTAACAGCGTCAGACTGGGGTTCACGAGACCCACCAGAGCTGCTACCCCAGGGGCTCCCTATACCCCCTCAGGGCCCCTAACCATGTGCTCACCCACCGCCAGTCCATTCGCCCCACATGCTTAACTCATACTTCGGGGGATCGGGAGAGGGCAGCAGATCAGGTCTGGGTCGGTGGAGCCCACCATTTTTTTTCTTGGTGTCCTGCCGGCCCAGTCTGACCCTGAGCCTATGAGCCACATTCAAAAAAAAGAGTTGGGGAGCAACACAAGCCTAAAAAACGTTCCTGGGGTGCCGAATAAATGCTGCGATTGGTTATTTGGTAGCTCCTATATGGACTGGCAGGCTCTGTTTGTGAGTACACCTGGTTTTATGCAACCAAAACTTGCCCCCAAGTCAGGAAGTCAAAAATAATCACCTGCTTTCAGGCCTCTGGGAGCAACATCCAAGGGGTTGAGGAGCAACATGTTGCCCACGAGCCACTAGTTGGGGATCACTGGTTTAAAGCCATCACCCTTCAACTACTTCCATTTTATCTCCATGTATTGACCCATGACTGTCCATTATAAAATCCCATTGATTTTCATTTTCCAACACCCTCTTGTCAGTCAGCGCTGACCCAGTTCTGAAACTTGACACGAGCAACGACTACACGTGTGAACTAAGGGCTTGTGAAAAGCACACGCGTGACACTTACAGACAAGGGCTTTCCCATGATCTCCTCCTTCTCCATTCCAAGTTCTCCATTTCATATGAAGCTTTGGTGTAGATAACAGAAATACTTGTTGAGTTGTTGTCGGCCACGTCCACTGAACTCCCAAGATTTGGGGGAAAAAGACAAAGAATAATGAGTTGATGGATATGAGAGATTCATTGGCAAGGGAAAGACACAACAGTATTGCTGTTAGAGTGTAAGGCTCTCATTAGGTTTGATCATGGGACCTTCTGATTGGTGGTTACTCTCCCTAACTGGCCAGCAGGCTAATACACATCTCCCTAACCATTGGGAAGCTGGCTTTGGAGCAGAGGAAAGCTTATGGGAAGCCGGCACTCAGTGTCGGTCTTATAAACCCAATTAAGACAATTAGGAGGTGGCCCCCTACAAAGGTGATGTCAGTTGGGACAGTGTTCCAGAGCTGGGTGGGCAAATAGTCCCCACCTCTCGCTTTCTTCATGTGAATGATGTAACCCTGCCTTTTCACCTTTCTTTCTCTTATTCCATTGGCCCCAACATCTCATGGCACAATGTGGCCCCCAGCGCTGGCAGTGATTATTGGCCGCCCAAGCACTGGGCACTGACACACCAAGCATACTTTACACAGTGTGAGACAGTGATTATTGCCCCCCCCCAAGCTCACTATATGCAGTGAAAGACTGTACCCTGGGATAGCAGTATGAATGCAGTGCCCACTTTGTGTTCAATGTCCCAGAACACATAGCAGCCAATCATTGTTGGGGGCGGGCTGGACAGTTTTATGTGCTTATTCCTCCTGGCACAGGGCCCCAATGGGTGTGGGGCCCTATTGGGCCAATAGGCCAGCCTGAGGGGCAGCTGGCAGTCTGGAGAGTAGAACCAGGAGGTTCCAGGATCAAAGCCTAGATATCTTGTTGACCTTCTAATAAAATGGCGGCATTGATCATACTGTAACTATCTCTTGTTTCTCCATGAGCAAAATAACATTTTTATTCCCTAAAGAAATAATTATTAATTGCATCTGCCTAAACCATGCCTACATATTATCAGCCGACACAGCTTATTGTGTTACTGGGATGCAGATTGTATTGCTGGGCGGCTACACAGTAACTCCACCAGATTCAGCCTGCTCAATGCCCAGGGCCTTTTCTCTCCAAACAGGGGTCTCCATAAATCCAGCGCTAAGGTCAGCAATGCCACTAACTATAAATCCAAAAGGTCATGTTTCAATAAAGCAGAACAATGTTTAACCGGGTAGGGGAGTCGGCGAATGTAGCCCCCGTGGCTCCTAGTCGGGGTCTTATTCCTGCTCGCTTACATTTTAGATGTAATTCTAAGAAATACACATATGGGCTTTATATCAGTGTTCGGGTTTGTGAACTGTAGAGTTTTTTTTCCACTTCGAATAAACTCATATTTTAGAAAAACTCTGCTTATTTATTGCAAAATCCACATATGAAAATGTAATTAAAAAAAAAAACTTGAATACCATGTTGTATATAATTTATATTATTGTGTATATAAAGTGAATAAAGTACCCCCTATTGTAACATATAGGGATATTATAAGTCCCCGAGGAGTTCCTTATAATATATAGTGAATAAAGTACCCCCTATTGTAACATATAGGGATATTATAAGCCCCCGAGGAGTTCCTTATAATATATAGTGAATAAATTGCCCCCTATTGTAACATATAGGGATATTATAAGCCCCCGAGGAGTTCCTTATAATATATAGTGAATAAAGTGCCCCCTATTGTAACATATAGGGATATTATAAGCCCCCGAGGAGTTCCTTATAATATATAGTGAATAAATTGCCCCCTATTGTAACATATAGGGATATTATAAGTCCCCGAGGAGTTCCTTATAATATATAGTGAATAAAGTACCCCCTATTGTAACATATAGGGATATTATAAGTCACCGAGGAGTTCCTTATAATATATAGTGAATAAAGTGCCCCCTATTGTAACATATAGGGATATTATAAGTCCCCGAGGAGTTCCTTATAATATATAGTGAATAAAGTGCCCCCTATTGTAACATATAGGGATATTATAAGCCCCCGAGGGGGGTCCCCTAAGTTTGCTCATAGCCTGTACAGAGAGATACCATAAAACTATGGCACATAGGGATTCCCCTGTACTAAGCACAATTCAGCAGGAACAGCCCCCTAAGTTTGCTCATAGCCTGTACAGAGAGATACCATAACACTATGGCAGCATAGGGATTCCCCTGTACTAAGCACAATTCAGCAGGAACAGCCCCCTATGTTTGCTCATAGCCTGTACAGAGAGATACCATAACACTATGGCAGCATAGGGATTCCCCTGTACTAAGCACAATTCAGCAGGAACAGCCCCCTAAGTTTGCTCATAGCCTGTACAGAGAGATACCATAACACTATGGCACATAGGGATTCCCCTGTACTAAGCACAATTCAGCAGGAACAGCCCCCTATGTTTGCTCATAGCCTGTATGTTTGCTCTAGAATTGCTGTCAAACTGATAGCCTCTGTGTACAGATATATAAGGCATTGAAGTTTGCAACAATATACAGTATATAGTAATAGTGTGTTTAAAGCAAGGTACTTCCTGAAAGGGCAGGACAAGGACAAGAATGGAAAATTCTGAAAAAAAAAAAAAGTCTTTTACTGCTGTTTTATTAAGGTCCCTTAATTCAAAGGAGATAAAGTGACTTGCCCAGGGCCAGGGGAGTCATCTACTTCACAGTTCAATGTCTTTAACTACAAGGGCACTCCTCCATAATGGTTAAAATGCTATTCTGCTTTTATGCTATTGCTTCTCTGCCCGTCTATTCATTGGAAGGAATAAGGGGCACGGGGGGGTAATTCCGTCACTATAATAAGGACAGGCCATGATTTTTGGGGACTTATCTGTATAGAATCGGGTTTCTGACCAGCGACAGGGAACAAGGGAAATTGTAGCAATTTGAATGGCACATTTTCAGTAAGATTGTTCATTATCGGGGGGAATTTATGTAAAAAAAAAAATACTGCCAAGAATTTTCGCTAGCAATTGTTTGTTCTTACACAAAGGATGGGCTTAAATATTTTGGGTGCAATACATGGGACCCGGAGCCATATTGTTGTAGGTGTGGGGTTCATTGTATTTTGGGTGCCACACATGGGGCCTGGAGCCATATTGTTGTAGGTGTGGGGTTCATTGGATTTTGGGTGCAATACATGGGACCCGGAGCCATATTGTTGTAGGTCTGGGGTTCATTGTATTTTGGGTGCCATACATGGGACCCGGAGCCATATTGTTGTAGGTGTGGGGTTCATTGGATTTTGGGTGCAATACATGGGACCCGGAGCCATATTGTTGTAGGTGTGGGGTTCATTGTATTTTGGGTGCCATACATGGGACCCGGAGCCATATTGTTGTAGGTGTGGGGTTCATTGTATTTTGGGTGCAATACATGAGACCCGGAGCCATATTGTTGTAGGTCTGGGGTTCATTGGATTTTGGCTGCCATACATGGGACCCGGAGTCATATTGTTGTAGGTGTGGGGTTCATTGGATTTTGGGTGCAATACATGGGACCAGGAACCATATTGTTGTAGGTGTGGGGTTCATTGTATTTTGGGTGCAATACATGGGACCCTGAGCCATATTGTTATAGGTGTGGGGTTCATTGGATTTTGGGTGCAATACATGGGACCCGGAGTCATATTGTTGTAGGTGTGGGGTTCATTGTATTTTGGGTGCAATACATGGGACCCGGAGCCATATTGTTGTAGGTGTGGGGTTCATTGTATTTTGGGTGCAATATATGGGACCCGGAGCCATATTGTTGTAGGTCTGGGGTTCATTGTATTTTGGGTGTAATACATGGGACCCGGAGCCATATTGTTGTAGGTGTGGGGTTCATTGGATTTTGGGTGCAATACATGGGACCCGGAGCCATATTGTTGTAGGTGTGGGGTTCATTGTATTTTGGGTGCAATACATGGGACCAGGAGCCATATTGTTGTAGGTGTGGGGTTCATTGTATTTTGGGTGCAATACATGGGACCCGGAGCCATATTGTTGTAGGTGTGGGGTTCATTGGATTTTGGGTGCAATACATGGGACCAGGAGCCATATTGTTGTAGGTGTGGGGTTCATTGTATTTGGGTGCAATACATGGGACCAGGAGCCATATTGTTGTAGGTGTGGGGTTCATTGGATTTTGGGTGCAATACATGGGACCCGGAGCCATATTGTTGTAGGTGTGGGGTTTATTGTATTTTGGGTGCAATACATGGGACCAGGAGCCATATTGTTGTAGGTGTGGGGTTCATTGTATTTTGGGTGCAATACATGGGACCCGGAGCCATATTGTTGTAGGTGTGGGGTTCATTGGATTTTGGGTGCAATACATGGGCCTGGAGCCATATTGTTGTAGGTGTGGGGTTCATTGGATTTTGGGTGCAATACATGGGACCCGGAGCCATATTGTTGTAGGTGTGGGGTTCATTGGATTTTGGGTGCAATACATGGGACCCGGAGTCATATTGTTGTAGGTGTGGGGTTCACTGTATTTTGGGTGCAATACATGGGACCCGGAGCCATATTTTTGTAGGTGTGGGGTTCATTGGATTTTGGGTGCAATACATGGGACCCGGAGTCATTTTGTTGTAGGTGTGGGGTTCATTGTATTTTGGGTGCAATACATGGGACCCCGAGCCATATTGTTGTAGGTGTGGGGTTCATTGGATTTTGGGTGCAATACATGGGACCCGGAGCCATATTGTTGTAGGTCTGGGGTTCATTGGATTTTGGGTGCAATACATGGGACCCGGAGTCATATTGTTGTAGGTGTGGGGTTCATTGTATTTTGGGTGCAATACATGGGACCCGGAGCCATATTGTTGTAGGTGTGGGGTTCATTGGATTTTGGGTGCAATACATGGGACCCGGAGCCATATTGTTGTAGGTGTGGGGTTCATTGGATTTTGGGTGCAATACATGGGACCCCGAGCCATATTGTTGTAGGTGTGGGGTTCATTGTATTTTGGGTGCAATACATGGGACCCCGAGCCATATTGTTGTAGGTGTGGGGTTCATTGTATTTTGGGTGCAATACATGGGACCAGGAGCCATATTGTTGTAGGTGTGGGGTTCATTGGATTTTGGGTGCAATACATGGGACCCGGAGCCATATTGTTGAAGGTGTGGGGTTCATTGTATTTTGGATGCAATACATGGGACCCGGAGCCATATTGTTGTAGGTGTGGGGTTCATTGGATTTTGGGTGCAATACATGGGACCCGGAGCCATATTGTTGTAGGTGTGGGGTTCATTGTATTTTGGGTGCAATACATGGGACCAGGAGCCATATTGTTGTAGGTGTGGGGTTCATTGTATTTTGGGTGCAATACATGGGACCCGGAGCCATATTGTTGTAGGTGTGGGGTTCATTGGATTTGGGTGCAATACATGGGACCAGGAGCCATATTGTTGTAGGTGTGGGGTTCATTGTATTTTGGGTGCAATACATGGGACCAGGAGCCATATTGTTGTAGGTGTGGGGTTCATTGGATTTTGGGTGCAATACATGGGACCCGGAGCCATATTGTTGTAGGTGTGGGGTTTATTGTATTTTGGGTGCAATACATGGGACCAGGAGCCATATTGTTGTAGGTGTGGGGTTCATTGTATTTTGGGTGCAATACATGGGACCCGGAGCCATATTGTTGTAGGTGTGGGGTTCATTGGATTTTGGGTGCAATACATGGGCCTGGAGCCATATTGTTGTAGGTGTGGGGTTCATTGGATTTTGGGTGCAATACATGGGACCCGGAGCCATATTGTTGTAGGTGTGGGGTTCATTGGATTTTGGGGGCAATACATGGGACCCGGAGTCATATTGTTGTAGGTGTGGGGTTCACTGTATTTTGGGTGCAATACATGGGACCCGGAGCCATATTTTTGTAGGTGTGGGGTTCATTGGATTTTGGGTGCAATACATGGGACCCGGAGTCATTTTGTTGTAGGTGTGGGGTTCATTGTATTTTGGGTGCAATACATGGGACCCCGAGCCATATTGTTGTAGGTGTGGGGTTCATTGGATTTTGGGTGCAATACATGGGACCCGGAGCCATATTGTTGTAGGTCTGGGGTTCATTGGATTTTGGGTGCAATACATGGGACCCGGAGCCATATTGTTGTAGGTGTGGGGTTCATTGGATTTTGGGTGCAATACATGGGACCCCGAGCCATATTGTTGTAGGTGTGGGGTTCATTGTATTTTGGGTGCAATACATGGGACCCCGAGCCATATTGTTGTAGGTGTGGGGTTCATTGTATTTTGGGTGCAATACATGGGACCAGGAGCCATATTGTTGTAGGTGTGGGGTTCATTGGATTTTGGGTGCAATACATGGGACCCGGAGCCATATTGTTGAAGGTGTGGGGTTCATTGTATTTTGGATGCAATACATGGGACCCGGAGCCATATTGTTGTAGGTGTGGGGTTCATTGGATTTTGGGTGCAATACATGGGACCCGGAGCCATATTGTTGTAGGTGTGGGGTTCATTGGATTTTGGGTGCAATACATGGGACCCCGAGCCATATTTTGTTGTAGGTGTATACCAACCAATGAACCTCAAATGGCAATATTTAAGCCCATCCTCTCTATTCCCCTGTGTGTCAGATTTGGAATTAATTCTCTCTACCTTCATTTTTTTGATGAGAGATTGAATTATTGGTAACTTTGGGGTCCCTTTTGGAATTGGATTTTATTGTGGAATAGTCAGTTACCTTCAACAATTGGTCCACCCAATGGCACAATTTTGGAAAAGTGTAACCCTTAGTAGTGGCGAAGTGTCGAGATAAGGTGCCCATACACGGCAAGATCCGTGGGGTCGCCAAGTGAGCAGATCTTCTCCCGATATCCCCACCTACGGGTGGGCGATATCAGGGAAAATGTAGGCTAATTGTTTGTTTGGCACTGGGGCCAAACGATCGAATTATAATGGCGGCAATGGGGGAGTCGGTTCAGGGACCACATCAGCGAGCCGATGCAGTCCCCAATCTGACTAAAGGTGGCCATTGTAGCTGCCGATAGGCCCGTGTAGGGGCAGGAACAAGGGACATGCTTGACTGATACTGTATCTGGCCAGGGCAGGGCAGGTTAAAAGATTTAGTCAGATCGGGGACCGCATCAGCTCGTTGATGTGGTCCCTGAACCGACTGCTCCATTGTCGCCATTATAATTCGATTGTTTGACCTGTTTTAGCCAACATTTTCCCTGATATCGTCCACCCATAGGTGTGGATATCGGGAGAATAAATGGGGGGAAGATCTTCACTTGTATGGCCACCTTAAATCTTTTAACCTGCCTGATCGATATCTGGCCAATTTCAGGCCAGATATCGGTCGGGCATGCCCCTCGTTCCTGCCCCTACACGGGCCGATTAGCTACAATCGTGTATGGCCACCTTTACTCTTTGACTTTGGGCTGCAAAGCCTCAATGGCCAGAAAGTGGGGACTTAGGAGAAAAGTGCCGTGGATCAAGCAGAGCTGAGACACAGGTCTAGGCAGGGATAGTTAGGATCATGCCGGGGGGTCAGTCACTTGAATTTCAGACACCCATTGAATCAACATTTTTTTAGTGGTTTTAGAAACAACAAATGAACTAATTTCCTCTAAAACCAATAAAATTGTTGAAAAAAGAACTCGATTGCCTCAGATTTGTGTTTTACTCATTGTTATTGAGTTTACAAGCGCAAAAGGAATGTGAAAAATTACAAAAACTCTGATGAAATAGTTTACATTTTGTCCACGACTGCTCCCACCGGCTCCTACATGACCTCAAAACTTGTTGATGCAGAAGTTTTACATTCAAGCTTTTCGTGCTATTTAAACTTAATAAATAAGAAAAGGTTTTTCAAAATGAATTATTTTTAGTGCAAAAAAACTTGAATTGCCGAAAAAACAATCACATTTGAGCATTGATAATCAGCCCCTTAGAAGCCACCTAGGATCCTATCAGAGTAAAACCTACAATTTTGTATAGGACTTGAGCCCAAAAGAGCTTTATATATTCAAACTAGGGGCCATGTTAACTAAGATTGGAGTAAAATATCACCAGTGATGTTGCCCGTAGCAACCAATCAGATCTTTGTTTTGGTTTCTAACTTGTAGGTGATTGTTCAAATCTAATTACTGATAGGTTGCTATAAGCAACATCACCGGTGATATTTATCTCCAATCTCAGTAAACATGCCCCTAGGCACCTAAACGCTCCGTAATATGTGAGTTTTTGCCTGACTTTGCCACCTACATAGTGTTTGGCCTCTAGGCCAGTGATTGGAATATAAATGGCGTCTATAAAGGCCTGTTGGGAAAGGACCTCGTCAATGTGCCATGGTGGGTCCAACCGGATGGAATTTGGTAGACTCTGGCAATGACTAAAGTAGATCATGGGTACCCAACTAGCAGTGGCTTCCAAACCCCAAGGGTTATGTCCTACAGGGAGATTATTAGGTGGTGTAGGTGTGTAGGGGGCAAATCAGTCTAATCCTATGGTTTGGCCCTGATGCCGGTGATTATAAATGGAGCCTATGAAGACCTGTTGGGAGAGGACGACATTAATGTGCCATGGTGGGTCCAACCTGATGGAATTTTGTAGACTCTGGCAGTGACTAAAGTATATCATGGGTACCCAGCTAAACAGGCCCATGTAGCATAAGTTGCAGTGGCTTCCAGACCCCTAGGGTTATGTCCTAAAGGAAGATTATTATGTGGTGTAGGTGTGTAGGGGGGCAAATCAGTCTAACCCTATGGTTTGGCCCTGATGCCAGTTATTATAAATGGTGTCTATAAAGACCTGTTGGGAAAGGACCTCGTCAATGTGGCATGGTGGGTCCAACCGGATGGAATTTTGTAGACTCTGGCAGTGACTAAAGTAGATCATGGGTACCCAGCTAAAGAGGCCCATGTAGCATAAGTTGCTGTGGCTTCCAAACCCCTAAGAGTATGTCCTACAGAGAGATTATTATGTGGTGTAGGTAGGTAGGGGGCCAAATCAGTCTAACCCTGTGGTTTGGCCCTGATGCCAGTGATTATAAATGGGGCCTATGAAGACCTGTTGGGAGAGAACCACATCAATGTGCCAAGGGGGGCCAACCTGTTGGAATTTTGTAGACATGGGTACCCAGCTAAACAGGCCCATGTAGCATACGTTGCAGTGGCTTCCAAACCCCTAGGGTTATGTCCTACAGGGAGATTATTATGTGGTGTAGGTGTGTAGGGGGCAAATCAGTCTAACCCTGTGGTTTGGCCCTGATGCCAGTGATTATAAATGGCGTTTATAAAGACCTGTTGGGAAAGGACCTCATCAATGTGCCCTGGTGGGTCCAATCGGATGGAATTTTGTAGATGTTGGCAGTGACTAAAGTATATCATGGGTACCCAGCTAAAGAGGCCCATCTAGTATAAGTTGCTGTGGCTTCCAAACCCCTAGGGTTATGTCCTACAGGGATATTATTAGGTGGTGTAGGTGTGTAGGGGGCCAAATCAGTCTAACCCTATGGCCCCCTAGGCCAGTGACTGGAATATAAATGGCGCCTATAAAAACCTGTTGGGAAAGGACCTCGTCAATGTGCCATAGTGGGTCCAACCTGATGGAATTTTGTAGACTCTGGCAGTGACTAAAGTAGATTATGGGTACCCAGCTAAACAGGCCCATGTAGCATAAGTTGCAGTGGCTTCCAAACCCCTAGGGTTATGTCCTACAGGGAGATTATTAGGTGGTGTAGGTGTGTAGGGGGCCAAATCAGTCTAACCCTATGGTTTGCCCCCTAGGCCAGTGACTGGAATATAAATGGCGCCTATAAAGACCTTTTGGGAAAGGACCTCGTCAATGTGGCATGGTGGGTCCAACCTGATGGAATTTTGTAGACTCTGGCAGTGACTAAAATAGATCATGGGTACCCAGCTAACAGGCCCATGTAGCAGTGGCTTCCAAACCCCTAGGGTTATGTCCTACAGGGAGATTGATAAGTGGTGTAGGTGTGTAGGGGGCAAATCAGTCTAACCCTATGGTTTGGCCCTGATGCCAGTGATTATAAATGGGGCCTATGAAGACCTGTTGGGAGAGGACCACATCAATGTGCCAAGGCAGGTCTAGCCTGATTATATTATCTAGCCTGTCTGACTGAATCAAGATGCTTTTCCCAGTTATCTATTGGGCAGGCCATCTGTGGGCTCTATACATGGGTCAATAAGCTGCCGACTCAGTCTGGATTCCACTCCTCGCTTCTGACTGAATGTTACATGCAACCCCATCCTTGTTCCCAGATGTTCATCAGGCTGACAGATGGAATGGGTTAGTGCACTACTAGATAACAACTTCGGTGAAATGGCCCTACAGAAAACCTTTGGCTCCTGAAGAATTTGGAGGATAAATGTAGGGTAATGGATACCTTCCAGCTCCAAATGTATTCCCCTTTGCCACTGATAATTAAATAGCCTTAAAACGCCCTATAATTACAATCTGGGCAGGCAGGAGAACATGTCATATTGCTCAGCTCTGCTTACAGACCATGAAAGGAGCTCTCAAACGCAAGGCGTTATACAAGGAACGCCGACAGGCTGATATACTATTAATTGTATTTTCCGTTGTTCACGGGTTTCCGTATATTTGAGCCACATTTGACAGTGCGGAATTTCATTTGGATTCCCGACGCTCATAAATTGTGTTTAAAGGCTGTTTGTTTTGTTTGGAAGCCTCGTCTAGAAGTGAGATTTGTCATCACTCCAGAAGAAAGTAAGGAGGGAACGTTAATTAAACATGCCATTAGGCTCGGCTTCACTGATATTCATAGGCACCGGCTGATCCAGGCAATGGGCCGATTGCAAGTCTGGAGCGAATGGAGGAATTTTTATTTCTCATTCTGTGGCAAATTAGCGATTGATGGCTTTTTGTTTTGTGAGGTTGGAATTATTTGAACCAAAGGAGAAATATATTCTTTCAAGTCCAACATCTATGTATCTATGTCTGCATTATAGATACTCTTAGGCTATAAGGCCAGGCAGGGGCGTATTTATACATAGGCGCTCGAGGGCGGCAGCTAGTAATGACCCAACTTTCTCACCAGGTATGGATTTGCTGCAAAATTCTACATTTCGCCATTGGGGAATTTTTGACGCAAAAATTCGCAGAGTGATGAAAAAGTTGTGGTTGCATCAAAAAAAAAAAAGTCTGAATCACACAAAGTCCTGTCAAAGAAATTGTGGTTGTGCCGAAAAAAGTCACGGTCACATCAACTTAGGGATGCACCGAATTCCGGATTTGGTTCGGGATTCGTTTCGAATCCAGGCTTTTTTTGAAGGATTCGGTTTCGGCCGAATCCGCAGTCCCAGCCGAACCGAATCCAAATCCTAATTAGAATTAATTGGCATATGCTAGATTCGGAAAGGGTTAAATGGCCAGGGGAAATTTTTTTTAACCCCTTCTGATCCAAATTAGTATATGTGAATTCTTCAGGGTGGGTTCGGAGGTTCGGCTGAACCCAGAAAAGTGGGTTTGATGCATCCTTACATCACACAGTGTCGGACTGGGACCCCAGGGGCCCACCAGAAAACCTTAGACTATGGGCCCACTCTCCAAACTATCTTTCCTCCTTTCCTCACCCAACCTCTTTATTCTCCCAGTCTCTTTTATTTACATGCTAGCATCTATTCTTCCATCTATTTCTCCTCTTTGATCCCATTCAGAAATAGGGAAACCATGAAGTAGGCCAGGAGCAGGAGGGCCCACTGAAACCTTGGCCCCCCGGGAGTTTTTCTGGTATCCTTGTGGCCCAGTCCAACACTTCACAAACACATCAAAAAAGTCGGGAAGCAGCCGCATTTTGCACATTTTCACCATCACTAGCGGCAGCCTGGGGGGCAGCCTTTTAGAAAAAAATTAAAAGTCCCCCCCAGATCCATTGCCAGATTGCCAGAGGAAAGCAGACAATGGGCTCAGTTTGCTCCTGGCCTTGGGGCTTATTTACAGCTACAGTCACAGTTGGGGTTGGACAAATATGAATGCGGCCGTTGTGCACATTGAAGTCATTCATTGAAGGGACTTGTGTCCATAGATGCTCCTTGCACTTCCCTATGATTGTGCTCAGTGACGGTAGGTCCATCCCCAACTCCTGTACCAATTGCAACTGACGCAAAGAAGCCCTGGAGCTATGCCAGCTTTTAGCCTCCTGGTAATTCCATGGTGCCAGCTGTGCCAACATGCACAGTAGATTTGTGCAGGGATCATTTTTCAAGTGCCTGAAATTACGCCATCCTGACTTTTCAATTTTAAACGTCTGTCCTGCCTCCTGCAATGACTATAAATGCTCTGGAACCCTAGAACTACTACCACCAACTGCCAGGGTTCCCTCTATCTGGCGGCACCCAGTAAATAACATGTAAATTTCATATTAACACCCAGCATCAGTAATTCCATGATCCCCACTCTTTGGACACAATTGCATCCAATTAGTACAAATGTGCACCCATTTGTTTCCATGTACACAATATACAATGCTGCACTCTCTGTCCACCTTGAGTAGTCCTACCCCAGCCAGGGTCATTAAGGCAGGGGGGGAGCATTGGTTGAATTCCGCTCATTCATTTGTACAGCAAAACCAGCCCTGAGGCTGTACCAGTGACTAACTGAGACCGTGGGTACCTAACTAAGCCGGCCCATGTAGCATAAATTGCCCCTAGGGTTATGTCCTGCAGGGAGATTAGTGAATAAGCAGATTAGTAACTGTTACATGTGGCTGCTTAGTAGCTTTCATTATTGCCCTTGGGACTCATCCAGGAGCTTATGGTTATAAGTAGGCCCGGACTGTGGGTTCTGGCAAATGCCAGGGGGGCTGTAAGGTGCCACAGACAGTCACTATTTATTGGGCTGGGGGGGCTGTTTGTGCCTCTGGGTACTGGGAATGCCAGGGGGGCTGTAAGGTGCCACAGACAGTCACTATTTATTGGGCTGGGGGGGCTGTTTGTGCCTCTGGGTACTGGGAATGCCAGGGGGGCTGTAAGGTGCCACAGACAGTCACTATTTATTGGGCTGGGGGGGGGCTGTTTGTGCCTCTGGGTACTGGGAATGCCAGGGGGGCTGTAAGGTGCCACAGACAGTCACTATTTATTGGGCTGGGGGGGGGCTGTTTGTGCCTCTGGGTACTGGGAATGTCAGGGGGGCTGTAAGGTGCCACAGACAGTCACTATTTATTGGGCTGGGGGGGCTGTTTGTGCCTCTGGGTACTGGGAATGCCAGGGGGGCTGTAAGGTGCCACAGACAGTCACTATTTATTGGGCTGGGGGGGGGGCTGTTTGTGCCTCTGGGTACTGGGAATGCCAGGGGGGCTGTAAGGTGCCACAGACAGTCACTATTTATTGGGCTGGGGGGCTGTTTGGGCCTATGGGTACTGGGAATGCCAGGGGGGCTGTAAGGTGCCACAGACAGTCACTATTTATTGGGCTGGGGGGGCTGTTTGTGCCTCTGGGTACTGGGAATGCCAGGGGGGCTGTAAGGTGCCACAGACAGTCACTACTTATTGGGCTGGGGGGGCTGTTTGTGCCTCTGGGTACTGGGAATGCCAGGGGGGCTGTAAGGTGCCACAGACAGTCACTATTTATTGGGCTGGGGGGGCTGTTTGTGCCTCTGGGTACTGGGAATGCCAGGGGGGCTGTAAGATGCCACAGACAGTCACTATTTATTGGGCTGGGGGGGGGGGCTGTTTGTGCCTCTGGGTACTGGGAATGCCAGGGGGGCTGTAAGGTGCCACAGACAGTCACTATTTATTGGGCTGGGGGGGCTGTTTGTGCCTCTGGGTACTGGGAATGCCAGGGGGGCTGTAAGGTGCCACAGACAGTCACTATTTATTGGGCTGGGGGGGGGCTGTTTGTGCCTCTGGGTACTGGGCCCTCAGGGCCTTTTTTAAAATCCCAATCTGGACCTGGATACATGGGTTCCCAGATCTCTATTTCTGGGAGGGAAGGCACTGATTCCTTAACTGTCACTTGCCATCAGGTCTAATACATTGTTGGACTGGACCTGGTTCTGGAACCAGAGAACCTGGCCTTGAGGGCTTCTTCTCATCATTATTGTAGATGGAGACACTACCAAATGGTGTATAGGCATTAATTAAGGGCTGATGAGAATACTGGGGGCCACTGGGTGATATCAGTCTGACTGGGCTAACTATGGGACAGGGATTGGCTATACAATGTATTTCTTTACATTTCTTTACAGCCCTATTGGGTTTATTTCATGGTTAAATGATTCCCTTTTCTCTGTAATAATAAAACAGTACCTGTACTTGATCCCAACTAAGATATAATTACCCCTTATTGGGGCAGAACAGCCCTATTGGGTTTATTTCATGGTTAAATGATTCCCTTTTAGTTACATAGTTACATAGTTACATAGTTACATAGGGTTGAAAAAAGACCAGTGTCCATCAAGTTCAACCCATCCAAGTAAACCCAGCACACCTAACCCACACCTACCAATCTATACACTCACATACATACACTATAAATACAACCACTAGTACTAACTGTACGTATTAGTATCACAATAGCCTTGGATATTCTGATTGATCAAGAACTCATCCAGGCCCCTCTTATAGGCATTAACAGAATCTGCCATTACCACATCACTAGGAAGGGCATTCCCCAACCTCACTGCCCTCACCGTGAAAAACCCCCTACGCTGCTTCAAATGGAAACTCCTTTCCTCTAATCTAAAGGGGTGACCTCTGGTGCGTTGATTGTTTTTATGGGAAAAAAGAACATCCCCCAACTGCCTATAATCCCCTCTAATGTACTTGTACAGAGTAATCATGTCCCCTCGCAAGCGCCTCTTTTCCAGAGAAAACAACCCCAACCTCGACAGTCTCACCTCATAGTTTAAATCTTCCATCCCCTTAACCAGTTTAGTTGCAGTCTCTGCACTCTCTCCAGCTCATTAATATCCTTCTTAAGGACTGGAGCCCAAAACTGCACTGTATACTCAAGGTGAGGCCTTACCAGGGACCTATAAAGGGGCAAAATTATGTTTCATCCCTTGAGTCAATGCCCTTTTTTATACAAGACAGCACTTTATTTGCTTTAGTAGCCACAGAATGACACTGCCTGGAATTAGACAACTTGTTATCAACAAAAACCCCTAGATCCTTCTCCATTAAGGAAACCCCCAACACACTACCATTCAGTAGATAGTTTGCGTTTATATTATTTCTACCAAAGTGCATAACTTTGCACTTATCAACATTGAACCTCATTTTCCAGTTTGCTGCCCAGTTATCTAATTTTTTCTCTGTAATAATAAAACAGTACCTGTACTTGATCCCAACTAAGATATAATTACCCCTTATTGGGGGCAGAACAGCCCTATTGGGTTTATTTCATGGTTAAATGATTCCCTTTTCTCTGTAATAATAAAACAGTACCTGTACTTGATCCCAACTAAGATATAATTACCCCTTATTGGGGGGCAGAACAGCCCTATTGGGTTTATTTAATGGTTAAATGATTCCCTTTTCTCTGTAATAATAAAACAGTACCTGTACTTGATCCCAACTAAGATATAATTACCCCTTATTGGGGCAGAACAGCCCTATAGGGTTTATTTAATGGTTAAATGATTCCCTTTTCTCTGTAGTAATAAAACAGTACCTGTACTTGATCCCAACTAAGATATAATTACCCCTTATTGGGGCAGAACAGCCCTATAGGGTTTATTTAATGGTTAAATGATTCCCTTTTCTCTGTAATAATAAAACAGTACCTGTACTTGGTCCCAACTAAGATATAATTACCCCTTATTGGGGGCAGAATAATAGGTCCCATTCTGTATAATCTGAATGTTGATACATCTACCTCTAAGTGTGTGTGCATACTAATGTTGCATCTGATGTTGTGGACTACCGTTCCCATGATGCTCAGCCAGCTGCTGGTTGGACAAGCTAAGAAGCTCCCATATACCCAGTAGACAGAAGAAAGTAACCCTTGAAGCCAACGATTATTATCTTCCATTTGCCGTGCCCTCGCCTTGTGCCGCTGTTCCTACGCTCCATTTACCAGGCGGGGATTTGATTCCTTATGGCTAATAACAAGATTATTTTTCAATCTCCTTTTTTTGAATACACAGCCCTGACGAGCCTTGGCCCGGCTCCTTTCCTCTAGCGAGCGCCCCCCCCCGCCCCCCATTCCTACATTCTGTCAAGCAATGGGCTGTAAAATAGTTATCCAGCCCAACAGACAGGCAAGTGCCGTTTGAGAGTAATTCCAGCCCCGGGGCATTTAGCCGGGGGCAAAGCAAGCGTGCTCTCTAACTGATCAACCTGGATATTTCATTATTCATTAATTTACTGTTTAACCAAATCCCACTCATTATCAGAGGCAACGCTTGGCAGAGCCCAGAGAACAGTAGCAGTTGGTGTCAGGCGTGGAGAATTGGCCCATTTGATCCCGGGCTGTTTTATTATTCAACACCACTGACTGAGAAAAAGAGGCATGAATAATAAAGTGGCCGAGCGTGTTTGTACCGAGGGGCAGGACTCAGCCTGACAAACAGGGGCACTTAGATCATTATAGAACAGCCGGACCCCGGCCCCTTCTCTCCTCAGCTCCTTACTGCGCACACAGGGGGTTCTGCAGTACCTGTACTTGATCCCAACTAAGATATAATTACCCCTTATTGGGGCAGAACAGCCCTATTGGGTTTATTTAATGGTTAAATGATTCCCTTTTCTCTGTAATAATAAAACAGTACCTGTACTTGATCCCAACTAAGATATAATTACCCCTTATTGGGGCAGAACAGCCCTATTGGGTTTATTTCATGGTTAAATGATTCCCTTTTCTCTGTAATAATAAAACAGTACCTGTACTTGATCCCAACTAAGATATAATTACCCCTTATTGGGGCAGAACAGCCCTATTGGGTTTATTTCATGGTTAAATGATTCCCTTTTCTCTGTAATAATAAAACAGTACCTGTACTTGATCCCAACTAAGATATAATTACCCCTTATTGGGGGCAGAACAGCCCTATTGGGTTTATTTAATGGTTAAATGATTCCCTTTTCTCTGTAATAATAAAACAGTATCTGTACTTGATCCCAACTAAGACATAAATAATCCTTTTTGGATGCAAAACCATTCTATTGAGTTAAATTAATGTTTTATTGATTTTTTAGTAGACGTAAGGTATGGAGATCCAAATTACGGAAAGACCCCTTATCCGGAATTGCCTAGGTCCAAAGCATTCTGGATAATGGGTCCTATACTTGTATAATATTATATCAAATGTTTTCCATAAATGGTAGTTAGTAATATTTTTATTGTGGGACATTAGGAAAAAAACTGATAATGGAAAACAATTATATAAAAATATTTGTTATTACTGGGTCTGTGCCCATATAAAGGCACAAGGCTGCAGGCTGAGTTATACAGGGAACTCTGAGTATCACTCATGTATTATAAGGGATAATGTACCCCCTACTGTAAATGATAAGGATATTAGCAGTCACTGAGGGGTTCTGTGCCCATATAAAGGCACAAGGCTGCAGGCTGAGTTATACAGGGAACTCTGAGTATCACTCATGTATTATAAGGGATAATGTACCCCCTACTGTAAATGATAAGGATATTAGCAGTCACTGAGGGGTTCTGTGCCCATATAAAGGCACAAGGCTGCAGGCTGAGTTATACAGGGAACTCTGAGTATCACTCATGTATTATAAGGGATAATGTACCCCCTACTGTAAATGATAAGGATATTAGCAGTCACTGAGGGGTTCTGTGCCCATATAAAGGCACAAGGCTGCAGGCTGAGTTATACAGGGAACTCTGAGTATCACTCATGTATTATAAGGGATAATGTACCCCCTACTGTAAATGATAAGGATATTAGCAGTCACTGAGGGGTTCTGTGCCCATATAAAGGCACAAGGCTGCAGGCTGAGTTATACAGGGAACTCTGAGTATCACTCATGTATTATAAGGGATAATGTACCCCCTACTGTAAATGATAAGGATATTAGCAGTCACTGAGGGGTTCTTTGCCCATATAAAGGCACAAGGCTGCAGGCTGAGTTATACAGGGAACTCTGAGTATCACTCATGTATTATAAGGGATAATGCACCCCCTACTGTAAATGATAAGGATATTAGCAGTCACTGAGGGGTTCTGTGCCCATATAAAGGCACAAGGCTGCAGGCTGAGTTATACAGGGAACTCTGAGTATCACTCATGTATTATAAGGGATAATGCACCCCCTACTGTAAATGATAAGGATATTAGCAGTCACTGAGGGGTTCTGTGCCCATATAAAGGCACAAGGCTGCAGGCTGAGTTATACAGGGAACTCTGAGTATCACTCATGTATTATAAGGGATAATGCACCCCCTACTGTAAATGATAAGGATATTAGCAGTCACTGAGGGGTTCTGTGCCCATATAAAGGCACAAGGCTGCAGGCTGAGTTATACAGGGAACTCTGAGTATCACTCAAATAAAATAAATTCAGCAAGTATATAAACTCAAGTGGAGCAGTTCATCTTATTAACCGACATAGTTGCACATAAATTAATGTTTTTTAAATCCATATGTTTAATTAATTATTTAAACTGCTGTAAAAACATCTCATTTAATCCCTAAAGATTGTTTCCTACATCAGCCCAAAAAGAAATATGGAGGAACTGTACGTCTCTCTGCAAAAACAATTAACTTCAGATGAATTCTCCAGGAACTCCTTTAATATTTTACTCTTTCACAAACAGAAATAAAGGCAGAAGCCCATAAGGATGAAGAATGTTCTGAGCAGGGCTGCATTATGCATGGAATCTGGGAAGGGTATTGGGTTGGGTATAACGAGCGGCTGCTGCTGAGTGAGACTATTGCTCATTAATGGGGATATGAGGCTGGGAATGGGGTCAGCCATAATAGGCATTGGGTGCCCAGTGGGGAGCATTCCTAAAGGGTTAAAGGTCCCCATACATGGGCCGATTGTAGCTGCCGATATGGGTCCCTTGGACCAATTCAGCAGCTTATCGGCCCGTGTATGGGGAAAACCAAGGGACCTAGCCGACCGATATCTGGCCTGAAATTGGGCAGATATCAATCAGCCAAGTTAGAAAATTCAGTCGGATCGGGGACCGCATCGGCTCATTGATGCGGTCCCCGAACCGACTGCCCCATTGCTGCCCACATAATCCGATCTTTTGGCCCCAGGGCCAAACAATCGAATTATTTTTTTTTACCTAAATGCTCCCCGATATCGCCCACCCGTCACCAAGCGAGCGGATCTGCTTGTGTATGGCCACCTTAAGGGTAAGGGGCAGCCAGTGGGTTCATTGGAAAGGATTTTCTATTGTCTCTAAAGCTTCCCATGCACGTTAAGATTAGTGACGAGCGAATCTGTCAAAAAATTTGCGAAACTTGGAAAAAAAAAAGTACGGTCCGTGACAATTTTGTTTTGCCGCACATCGGCAGATTTGTCTGGGAAGCAGGCAAAAATTTGCAGCGGAAAGAATTTGCAACCAAAAAAATTGTTGCACAGCAAATGTTTTCACCCGCTTCACAAAAATTCTGCCAATGGTAAAACGTGGAAATTCGCCGCGTAAAGTTATGAGCGAATCTGTCCTGTTTCGCTTAGCCGACAAATTCATGAAACTACATGAAGCTCGTTTATTGCACGATTTTTTTTGCTGCACGTGTCTTTTTTTTTATGTGTCTATTTTGTCGTGACCACGCCTCTTTTTATACGAGCACACCCAATTTGACGCAAAGGCAACTTTTTTTGATGTGCAATGAAGTTTTTTTCCGTGGCATATTTTTGCACAAGTTTCACAAAACAATGGCGAAATGCGGCAATTCGCCGCGAATCCACGCCTGCCGAAAACTTTAGCTCATCACTAGATAAGATTTGTTAAAGATCTTTTCATTGTTGCAGGCCCAAGCTTATCTTGAAAGTATGATTTGCCCATAAATAGCGATTAGCGAATCTGTCCCATCTGTGGAAAATTTGCAAAACAATGAAAAATTTCGGAAAACGGACAAAAAATTACGAAACGTGGGTGCCGCATATCCATACCATAATGAAGAACATTTTCAACCCTGAACAATTCTCATACAATCAATTTTCTAACTGAAGAAAACTCCCGAGATGTGTGATCGTTCGGTGCCCACCGACCTTCCGATGATTGGATGGATTTGCCGGATCGCACTGAAATTGATCATTAGGGAGAGAACAATCTTAAAGGACACGCCAACCCCCAAAATAATATTTTTTGGCCTAATAAAAGAAAACATAAATCCAAGCAACTTTCCAATGTGAATTTATTGACCCTGGCAGCGGAGGAGAGAAGCGCGGCCATCGAGTGCTTCTCACATCCAGGGACACGGAGCAAATATTGGTGCTAAAATGCAAACTTATTTCTCTGGTTATGGAACATCCAATCAAAAATCATTGTTGAAGTCATTGTTGAAGAGTAAGTAAAATTAATTTCAATTCATTACAAGTGTTTGTACAGTGCATAGGATATATGATATGATTATTGTTTGGTTCTTAATTCTCGTTACATATGGGCAGATGAGGCCATCTTTGCTGAAAACCAGATGTGCGGATAAGTGGCTATGTTGGTTACAAGTTAGTCATTTCATGATTGATTCAGTCCTCTCCTCAACTTTCGATTATGTTCAGATAATTTAATTACACAACCAGTTGTATGATTGGGGAGTCTTTCTACAACAGGGTCTGGTCCAGGCTGATTATTCCCTCTTATCCCTTGTAAGTGATGTGATTGAGCATCATTGTGTTGCATCAGAACTCGCTTCATGTAAAGGTGCCTATACACGAGCCGATTCTAGCTGCTGATATGGGTCCCTTGGACTGATTCGGCAGCTTATCGGCCCATGTAGGGGCAGGAACGAGGGACATGGACGACCGATATCTGGCCTGAAATTGGGCAGATATCGATTGGGAAGGTTAAAAGATTTAGTCAGATCGGGGACCGCATCAACGAGCTAACTGTGTCCATTGCTCCCATTATAATTGCCGATCGAATAACAATTGAATTAGCCTATGTTTTCCCGCCCACCCGTAGGTGGGGATATTGGGAGAAGATCTGCTCGCTTGGCAGCCTCGCCAAGCGAGCACATCTTAACGTGTATGGGGACCTTAAGTCCATAACGTAGACAGAACATTACAAGTGACCCATCATTCATTTGGGCCAGTGATTGTATCTACCTGCCGAGGTCCCTTACGTTCAGGAAACATTTCTACTCACAAGAAATAAAGGGCCAGGTTCAGTTTAGCGAGACACAGTTATCTCCTGGTTTATCACGTGAAAACTCATGGATGAGAAAAAACTCTTCTCCTAGTTCAGTTCCAGTTTATTCCCATAAAGTTTTCACTTGATAAACAGTGAGATGAGTTTGTCGGAACTGAATTGCATCCCCGCATGATAAACCTTCTTCCCACTGAATTAAATCTGGTCCAAGTCAAGTCCAAGTTGCAGTACAGACAAGAGCAATCCGTTTCCTTCTTTCAGATCCAAAACAGTTGAGTCAATGTACTGTATGCCTATGGCCCCCACTTATCTAAAAACTCTTTTCTACTCATTAAAATGAAGGAATTAATGGAAACCAGTAACTTTTTGCCCATTCATTCTGTGTTGCTGGCAGTATAAAGGTTAAAAGAGGCTACCTGCCAACATGATAACATCTAGGCACTAGGGGAAGCCATTTCTATTATAGAGCGTTCTTGTTTCTTTTTCTTCCCCCCAGGAGGCCCCACAGCTGCGCCATCGAGGGCCCAATATCAACAGCTCCCCTGTTAAACAGCCTCTCTGAACTGAATGGGAAAGGTCAAACATGGAATGACAGAATGATGCCAGGGATTAGAGCCAAGCGCTGCGACGGCACGGAAGGACCCTCGGCCTATCCACATACCACAGTTATTTACAGAACATCATGCAACGAGTTTGGGACACAAACAAAAAGCTTTGATCTCTCAATTCTTGTTCTGTAAGTGTAGGTGTCTCTTCTTTTCTCATTATTTGATAACCATACGGTAGAATATATTTGAGCAAGTTGGAGTGATATCCCCCCGCCCCCCCAGCAGCCGATCAGCAGAACAATGGGAAGGGAGCAAGATAGCAGCTCCCAGTAGGTATCAGAATAGCACTCAATAGTAAGAAATCCAAGTCCGGCTTGGGACTCCTCCAGTTACATGGGAGTAGGAGAAACAATAGGCCCTACACTCACTCGCCCCCGGTCTGGCCTGTCTTACACTCACTCACCCCCGGTCTGGCCTGTCCTACACTCACTCACCCCCAGTCTGGCCTGTCCTAAACTCACTCACCCCCGGTCTGGCCAGTCCTACACTCACTCACCCCCAGGCTGGCCAGTCCTATACTCACTCACCCCCGGTCTGGCCTGTCCTACACTCACTCACCCCCGGTCTGGCCTGTCCTACACTCACTCACCCCCGGTCTGGCCAGTCCTACACTCACTCACCCCCGGTCTGGCCTGTCCTACACTCACTCACCCCCAGTCTGGCCAGTCCTATACTCACTCACCCCCAGTCTGGCCTGTCCTACACTCACTCACCCCCAGTCTGGCCAGTCCTATACTCACTCACCCCCAGTCTGGCCTGTCCTACACTCACTCACCCCCGGTCTGGCCTGTCCTACACTCACTCACCCCCGGTCTGGCCTGTCCTACACTCACTCACCCCCAGTCTGGCCAGTCCTATACTCACTCACCCCCAGTCTGGCCTGTCCTACACTCACTCACCCCCAGTCTGGCCTGTCCTACACTCACTCACCCCCAGTCTGGCCAGTCCTATACTCACTCACCCCCAGTCTGGCCTGTCCTACACTCACTCACCCCCAGTCTGGCCAGTCCTACACTCACTCACCCCCAGTCTGGCCTGTCCTACACTCACTCACCCCCGGTCTGGCCTGTCCTACACTCACTCACCCCCGGTCTGGCCTGTCCTACACTCACTCACCCCCAGTCTGGCCTGTCCTACACTCACTCACCCCTAGTCTGTCCTACACTCACTCAGCCCCGGTCTGGCCTACACTTACTCACCCCCGGTCTGGCCTACACTCACTCACCCCCAGTCTGGCCTACACTCACTCACCGCCGGTCTGGCCTGTCCTACACTCACTCACCCCCGGTCTGGCCTACACTCACTCACCCACGGTCTGGCCTGTCCTACACTCACTCACCCCCGGTCTGGCCTGTCCTACACTCACTCACCCCCGGTCTGGCCTGTCCTACACTCACTCACCCCCGGTCTGGCCTGTCCTACACTCACTCACCCCCGGTCTGGCCTGTCCTACACTCACTCACCCCCGGTCTGGCCTGTCCTACACTCACTCACCCCCGGTCTGGCCTGTCCTACACTCACTCACCCCCGGTCTGGCCAGTCCTACACTCACTCACCCCCGGTCTGGCCAGTCCTACACTCGCTTTCATCTGATTAATTAAGAATTCTACTGCTTCATTATACATTTAGCAAAGGGACTGAGTTTTACCTGCAACTTGCTTGCTTTCAAGGTTAAACCCCCATATGGCTGCCCTTTTATTGGCCCATTGGGATCACCTGACTGTAGCTGGGAAGGGTGGGAGCTACAACATGGAGCCGGCCCCTGCTCCTATATAAACCATAGCAACAAAGGGAAAGTTATGCTCACCACTAAATGTTACATGATTAGTGCAATGCCCTCACCCATAATCAATATATATAACACATTTGAAAGTTGCAATGAGTTGTAATACTGAAGACCAAATGAAAAGTTGCTTAGAACTGGCCATTGTATAAAATACTAAAAGATATTAAAGGTCCCCTTCTGTACCCCATCCCCTTAATGGATTCCCTGTCCATATACTGGAATACATTGATAAAGGGTAAGTGCAGACGACCTCTTGTCTTTGTCTATAGGAAGTTGGGGGGAGATTTATGGAGAAGGTGTATTTGTTCTACTAGATACTCCCTAAAGCCCAACTTGAAGGTCACTTTGGATGAGATTTTTCATGGCCAATAAGGAATGTCCCCAAACTACTAAATAATGAGACAAAATAGATACTTGGAACTGGTTTGAGAGTTTTACTATAAGACGTAACCTACAAATATATATTTAGCATTTTTTTTTTCCTTTTTACCAAATTCAAGACCAGGCCAAAAGGCTGCGGCGATTGGTTAAACATTAAGCCGCTATATATCTTTACATTGACATCTCGGCGGATGACCTTTTAGCGTTTGTTTTGTCTGTAATGTATTTTCCTAAAATGTAATGGTTCAAAAATATTAACTTAATTGCCAACTTTTACCTGAGCGCTGATCCGTGTCCTCGTGAAGTTTAGAATAATAAATCCGCGTGTAGTGAAAGCAAACACAGTTTTCCCCTCGCCGGCCATGGGGGTAGCCGAGTGCAACAGCAATGTGTTTGTGGGGATAATGTATGCACCGGGGCCGGGTCGTGGGCTCGCTCAATTCTATTTCATTCCGCCCTCATCTACGAGCCACAAGGCCGTATCATAATTACTCCAGTGTATTAAGGGAAAAACACACTTTATTTGCTTTCCTTTCTGCCAAAGAGGCCCAGTTACATGGGAGTAGGAGAAACAATAGGTTAGCTGAAAGCAGTTCTAATGTGTAGCGCTGGCTGAAAGCTCAGACTCAGGCACACTTTACTGCTGCGCTGCAAGTTGGAGTGATATCCCCCCTCACCCCCAGCAGCCAATCAGCAGAACAATGGGAAGGGAGCAAGATAGCAGCTCCCAGTAGGTATCAGAATAGCACTCAATAGTAAGAAATCCAAGTCCGGCTTGGGACTCCTCCAGTTACATGGGAGTAGGAGAAACAATAGGTTAGCTGAAAGCAGTTCTAATGTGTAGCGCTGGCTGAAAGCTCAGACTCAGGCACACTTTACTGCTGCGCTGCAAGTTGGAGTGATATCCCCCCCCACTCACCCCCAGCAGCCGATCAGCAGAACAATGGGAAGGGAGCAAGATAGCAGCTCCCAGTAGGTATCAGAATAGCACTCAATAGTAAGAAATCCAAGTCTGGCTTGGGACTCCTCCAGTTACTTGGGGGTAGGAGAAACAATAGGTTAGCTGAAAGCAGTTCTAATGTGTAGCGCTGGCTCCTTCTGAAAGCTCAGACTCAGTCACACTTTACTGCTGTGCTGCAAGTTGGAGTGATATCCCCCCCCCCCTCACCCCCAGCAGCCGATCAGCAGAACAATGGGAAGGGAGCAAGATAGCAGCTCCCAGTAGGTATCAGAATAGCACTCAATAGTAAGAAATCCAAGTCCGGCTTGGGACTCCTCTAGTTACATGGGAGTAGGAGAAACAATAGGTTAGCTGAAAGCAGTTCTAATGTGTAGCGCTGGCTGAAAGCTCAGACTCAGGCACAATGCACTGAGATGGCGCCTACACACCAATATTACAGCTACAAATACATTTGTTGGTTCAAGAATAAAAGGTTAAATGGCAGAAGTCAAAAGATGCTCCTGTGACTTCTGTATAACTCCTCTTGTTGCCACTTTATCCAACCCATCTCCTGTTCTGAAATAAGCCCAGTTTGCCTATTAACACTCACTACCAAATGTAGTGGTAGCTCCAGGGTTCCCTGCACCAGCGGTTGTAGTCGGAACTGAGTCCTATATGTGTTAAAATGCCCCGTTAAGCCTCCTTATAGCAACCCGTAAAGAGTTTAAAAGCACAACTTGATGGAGAAGGACTCGTAGCTCTCATATGGCTTGCATTGAGACTGGTGCTATTATACGTGCTTCTTAAACACTGTTATAATTTTTCAAACTCTAACTACTTAATAAGAGGAAGGGGGAACTAAATATATGATTTATTTTTACATTTCCCAGCGTTTTGGACCCTTGCCATCCCATGAATTTGAGATTCCTTGCTACCCTAGATACAGATCCTACCGGCACGCATTGCACTCATTTTCTTCTCATTTATGATTTTCTGCTGTGATGCATGTTATTTATTATAGGAGCTTGTGTGAGCAATGCATTAGGTGTGTGTGGGCATCAGGTGCAATTAGCACGCAATGTTGAACACGCTAGATACCATGCTCAGATTGGTATTGTCTGCACATTCCGCTTCTCCACCGACTTAACTAATTAGCCATTTACCATTCTACCTTATTGTGTTTCTGTAGGGACTGAAGAACCCAGGGTGCTCATTATATTTCAGAGCTGATTTTTATTTGATGAAAAAGGAAACTCAGTATTTCTCACTGGATGTCAACAACTTTTAGAATGTAAGCTCTTACGAGCAGGGCCCTCCCCCTAGTGACTCCGATCCTAATCCAATCCTAATCCAATTTTATGAGCAGGGCCCTCCCCCTAGTGACTCCGATCCTAATCCAATCCTAATCCAATTTTACGAGCAGGGCCCTCCCCCTAGTGACTCCGATCCTAATCCAATCCTAATCCAATTTTACGAGCAGGGCCCTCCCCCTAGTGACTCCGATCCTAATCCAATCCTAATCCAATTTTACGAGCAGGGCCCTCCCCCTAGTGACTCCGATCCTAATCCAATCCTAATCCAATTTTACGAGCAGGGCCCTCCCCCTAGTGACTCCAATCCTAATCCAATTTTACGAGCAGGGCCCTCCCCCTAGTGTCTCCAATCCTTATCCAATCCTAATCCAATTTTACGAGCAGGGCCCTCCCCCTAGTGACTCCGATCCTAATCCAATCTTACGAGCAGGGCCCTCCCCCTAGTGTCTCCAATCCTAATCCAATCCTAATCCAATTTTACGAGCAGGGCCCTCCCCCTAGTGACTCCAATCCTAATCCAATCTTTGCTGCTCTAGATACCCATTAAAGAAGAGTGCTCATTGACAAACCCAGGCTCCCAAAAAGTAATGAATATTTGTACAGGTATAGGACCCATTATCCAGAATGCTCAGGACCAAGGGTATTCCGGATAAGGGGTCTTTCTGTAATTTGACTCTCCATACCTTAAGTCTACTAAAAAATCAATAAAACATTAATTAAACCCAATAGGATTATTTTGAATCCAGTAAGGATTAATTATATCTTAGTTGGGATCAAGTACAGGTACTGTTTTATTATTACAGAGAAAAGGGAATCATTTAACCATTAAATAAACCCAATAGCGCTGTTCTGCCCCAATAAGGGGTAATTATATCTTAGTTGGGATCAAGTACAGGTACTGTTTTATTATTACAGAGAAAAGGGAATCATTTAACCATTAAATAAACCCAATAGGGCTGTTCTGCCCCAATAAGGGGTAATTATATCTTAGTTGGGATCAAGTACAGGTACTGTTTTATTATTACAGAGAAAAGGGAATCATTTAACCATTAAATAAACCCAATAGGGCTGTTCTGCCTCCAATAAGGGGTAATTATATCTTAGTTGGGATCAAGTACAGGTACTGTTTTATTATTACAGAGAAAAGGGAATCATTTAACCATTAAATAAACCCAATAGGGCTGTTCTGCCCCCAATAAGGGGTAATTATATCTTAGTTGGGATCAAGTACAGGTACTGTTTTATTATTACAGAGAAAAGGGAATCATTTAACCATTAAATAAACCCAATAGGGCTGTTCTGCCCCCAATAAGGGGTAATTATATCTTAGTTGGGATCAAGTACAGGTACTGTTTTATTATTACAGAGAAAAGGGAATCATTTAACCATTAAATAAACCCAATAGGGCTGTTCTGCCTCCAATAAGGGGTAATTATATCTTAGTTGGGATCAAGTACAGGTACTGTTTTATTATTACAGAGAAAAGGGAATCATTTAACCATTAAATAAACCCAATAGGGCTGTTCTGCCCCAATAAGGGGTAATTATATCTTAGTTGGGAGAGAAAAAGAGTTGTTAGAGAGAAAAAGGAAATCAATTTTAAAAATGTGAATTATTTTATTAAAATGGGGCCTATGGCAGATGGCCTTTCCATAATTTGCAACTTTCTGGATAATGGGTTTCCAGATAAGGGGTCCTATACCTGTATATAATAAAGTAATTTCCTATGACTTTGGTTCCTTTTTTGTCTCTTTATCCCTTAGGGCCCCTGTACATAAGTTTCATGCGAAATAAACAATTTCTACAACAACAATGCAATGTCTGTACGAGATGTAAATTGAAAAGATCCAACGTGTTTTGATTTGGAATGTAATAACGTTTCAATAGAAAATAAAAATTACAGGGGTTCCTCCCAATTTGTTCCACTTGCTTTTAAATAAATCCCAGAGAACAATGAATAAGAAGGAACTGGCTATTAAACAACACAAATGATTACCTCGTGTTTCCAAAAAAGTTCAAAATGAATGCGCCCACAGCTGTAATAACTCTACGCAGAAACTCAACGCTTGTATACCGTAAAATCAGTTTGCATGAATTAGCTGGAAAATAGATTTGACTCAACCCAGACGCACGGAGAAGCCAATGGCAGAAGGGCTATTTCCTGAGCTCGGCCCCGGTACCCCCAAGCGAGCTAATATTAGTCATCGGAGCCCTTTCCGAAATCTAATTTCATCTGTTTGGGAACAATACATTGACTTGTTCCTAATGCTTGTTCTGGTAACTTAATTCCGGGCAAACGCGGATAGATTTTGCCATGTAACGTAGCTCATAAAAGATGCAGATATTCTATTGAAACAGTTGGGTTTGGTTTTGATTCATAAGCTTAGAATTCTTGCCCGGGGATGTGTGTCAAAGACACTGAAACTCCAAAAGATTCCATGGTCGGCTCCGCATACTTGGAGACATTACGAGCAGGAAGGTTATATCGGTTTTTTCATTTCCTGTTAGGATGTCAGAATTCTGAAACAATAATGGAGTCTGGAATCACTCGGCGGAAAGTTGTGTTAAATTATCAGCCGAGCAGATTTCGGAAATGCATTCTAGATGGGAGATAGAAAAATAATTTGGCCATTTCAAAGCGGTTTAATTCTTAAAACAGCATGTAAGGCTGAGACATCAGATTCGGCGATATGCGCCGCTCTAAATACTTTCCTCATGTATAATTAGCCCGTGTTTGTGTTCCTCTATGGGCTTTATACGCACTTCTAAATGGGAGAAAATCTGTTTATGTCAATTTATATAAACAAATTACAACACGGTGGTGGAGTGGGAACATGTTAAAAAAAAAAAAAGAGCTCAATGAAATGGAAATGTATGAGCCAGTAACTGAGCTATTACAGAATGTGTAATTAATAGTAACGCAATCAACAAAATTAGAGCGACGTCTTGGAGTCTTGGTCACTGGGTCACAATAAGTTTGAACTATTTGCACTGGAAATTATGTTTCCAAAGGGGCTCATTGGTCTCCTCTATTTTAAAAAAGTCCTAAGAAAGAGAAATATATAAAATAAAAATAATATTATGATTAGTGATGGGCGAAATGTTTCGCCAGGCATGGATTCGCGGCGAATTCCCGCGTTTCGCCATTGGCGGATTGCTTCGCGAAACAGATGAGAAATTTGGCGCACGCCCAAAAATTGTCGGCGGCGTCAAAAGAGAATAGTCACGGCCATCAAAAGAATAGCCAGGTGACGAAATAAAAGCCGTGCAATGAAATAATAGCCGCCGGTGACAAAATAATAGCCGCGCGATGAAATAATAGCCGCGGGCGACAAAATAAGAGCCTCGCGACGAAATAATAGCCATGGGCGACGAAATAATAGCTGTGGACGACAAAATAATAGCTGTGCAACGAAATAATAGTCGTGCGACGAAATAATAGCCGCGCGACTAAATAATAGCCGTGCGACGAAATAATAGCCGCGGGCGACAAAATAATAGCCTCACAATGAAATAATAGCCGCGTAACGAAATAATAGCCGTGCGACGAAATAATAGCCGTGCGACGAAATAATAGCCGCGGGCGACAAAATAATAGCCTCACAATGAAATAATAGCCGCGTAACGAAATAATAGCCGTGGGCGCCGAAATAATAGCCATGCGACAAAATAATAGCCACGCGTTGAAATAATAGCCGCGGGCGACAAAATAATAGCCTCGCGACGAAATAATAGCTGTGGGCGCCGAAATAATAGCCGCGCGACAAAATAATAGCCGCACGATGAAATAATAGCGGCGGGCGACAAAATAATAGCCTCACAACGAAATAATAGCCGAGCAACGAAATAATAGCCGTGGGCGCCGAAATAATAGCCATGCGACAAAATAATAGCCGCACGATGAAATAATAGCCACGGGCGACAAAATAATAGCCTCATGACTAAATAATAGTCGTGGGCGCCGAAATAATAGCCATGCGACAAAATAATAGCCGCGTGATGAAATAATAGCCACGGGCGACGAAATAATAGCCATGCGACAAAATAATAGCCGCGGGCGACAAAATAATAGCCTCACGACGAAATAATAGCCGCACAACAAAATAATAGCCGTGGGCGCCGAAATAATAGCCATGCGACAAAATAATAGCCATGCGACAAAATAATAGCCATGCGACAAAATAATAGCCGTGGGCAACAAAAAAAATAGCCGTGCGACAAAATAAAAGGCGCGGGCGACAATTTTTTTTCCGCACCACATTTTCTCCGTTTTGCGAATTTTTCGCCGTTTCACGGATCTTTTGAAAGATTCGCAAATTTTTTGGCGAAACAAAACAGATTTGCTCATCACTAATTAGGATTATAACTTCTGAATTGCTAAATATGTCACCGTGTGCACTTATTGATCTATGTTTTTATGTATTGAACTCTAAACTCGCTTTTTCATACATCTGCCCCTTAATGTACACGTTTAACCAAGTTACCATTAAATAAACATTAAAACACAAGGAAATTGGGTTAGTAATTAGTTTTTATTATTATTAGATCTGGAGGTCCTTGTTGAAATAAACTTGGGGAAGGAGCGGTCAACCTTCCCCTTTACAGAGCGCTGGTAAGGCCCCATCTAGAATATGCTGTTCAGTTTTGGTCTCCAGTGCTCAAACGGGACATTATTGAGTTAGAGAGGGTCCAGAGAAGGGCAACTAAGCTGGTAAAGGGTATGGAAAGTCTCGGTTATGAAGAAAGACTGGCCAAGTTGGGTCTGTTTACACTGGAGAAGAGGCGCTTAAGAGGTGACATGATAACTATGTATAAATATATAAGGGGATCATATAATAACCTCTCTAATGTTTTATTTACCAGTAGGGCCTTCCAACGGACACGAGGGCACCCACTCCGTTTAGAAGAAAGAAGGTTTTATCTAAATTTTCAGAAAGGGTTTGTTACAGTCAGTGGAGTTATGGAATTCCCCCCCTGAATCAGTGGTACTGGCTGATACATTAGATAGGTACAAGAAGGGGCTGGATGGCTTCTTAGCCATGTGGCGTTGTTTGAAGCTACAGTATATATATATATATTCATCTGCTACTAAAGAGAAGGAATACAATGTGTTCCCAGAAAGATATAATCACATTGTTGTGTTTATTCAACTGCAAATACATATGGGAAAAATTGTATATATTGTACAGGTATCGGACCCCTTATCCGGAAACCCGTTATCCAGAAAGCTCCGAATTACGGAATGCCTGTCTCCCATAGACTCCATTTGAATCAAATAATTCAGAATTTTAAAACTGATTTCCTTTTTCTATGTAGAAATAAAACAGAACCTTGTAATTGATCCCAACTAAGATATAATTACCCCTTATTGGGGGCAGAACAGCCCTATTGGGTTTATTTAATGGTTAAATAATTCCCTTTTCTCTGTAATAATAAAACAGTACCTGTACTTGATCCCAACTAAGATATAATTACCCCTTATTGGGGGCAGAACAGCCCTATTGGGTTTATTTCATGGTTAAATGATTCCCTTTTCTCTGTAATAATAAAACTGTACCTGTACTTGATCCCAACTAAGATATAATTACCCCTTATTGGGGGCAGAACAGCCCTATTGGGTTTATTTAATGGTTAAATGATTCCCTTTTCTCTGTAATAATAAAACAGTACCTGTACTTGATCCCAACTAAGATATAATTACCCCTTATTGGGGGCAGAACAGCCCTATTGGGTTTATTTCATGGTTAAATGATTCCCTTTTCTCTGTAATAATAAAACAGTACCTGTACTTGATCCCAACTAAGATATAATTACCCCTTATTGGGGGCAGAACAGCCCTATTGGGTTTATTTCATGGTTAAATGATTCCCTTTTCTCTGTAATAATAAAACAGTACCTGTACTTGATCCCAACTAAGATATAATTACCCCTTATTGGGGCAGAACAGCCCTATTGGGTTTATTTAATGGTTAAATGATTCCCTTTTCTCTGTAATAATAAAACAGTACCTGTACTTGATCCCAACTAAGATATAATTACCCCTTATTGGGGCAGAACAGCCCTATTGGGTTTATTTAATGGTTAAATGATTCCCTTTTCTCTGTAATAATAAAACAGTACCTGTACTTGATCCCAACTAAGATATAATTACCCCTTATTGGGGCAGAACAGCCCTATTGGGTTTATTTAATGGTTAAATGATTCCCTTTTCTCTGTAATAATAAAACAGTACCTGTACTTGATCCCAACTAAGATATAATTACCCCTTATTGGGGGCAGAACAGCCCTATTGGGTTTAATTAATGGTTAAATGATTCCCTTTTCTCTGTAATAATAAAACAGTACCTGTACTTGATCCCAACTAAGATATAATTACCCCTTATTGGATACAAAACAGTCCTATTGGGTTTAATTAATGTTTTATTGATTTTTTAGTAGACTTAAGGTATTGAGATCCAAATTACGGAAAGACCCCTTATCCGGAATACCCTTGGTCCAGAGCATTCTGGATAATGGGTCCTATACCTGTATATACAAACTACATATTTACCTGGTACATCCCTATATTAGTTGTTGGACCTCGGTTACTCTTTAATGGGTCAGTAACCAATTATGACACAAGTTTTATTAAGTACATATTGGTAAACACTGGATTCAAAGGCCAACAATCTCCAACTACCGAGATGCAGATTTGAATCAAATCCATATATTTATTATGTCTAATTCTGTTTTATTTTACGCGCAACATTTTCGCCATTTCTGGATTCTTTTCACAGATTTCGGGAATTTTTTGGCGAAGCGAAACGCAACGGATTCGCTCATCGCTTCTTGCAAAGGTTTTAGATGCAAAGTTTTGCATTAGAGTTTTTCTTTTTTGCGCTTATAAATATTGAACATTCGAGTTTTGGAAACCATCATTAAAATTGGGGAGTTTTGACAATGTTCCCCTCCCCATACCCTCCCCTTTTCTTTCTGTACCCTTTCCCATATACAAATTGAAATTGAAAGAATGATAACTCACTCGCAATGATATCACACCCGTAAATTGTTTGAAAGTGCTACTGTCTGTTTAATAAAGTAAAATATATAACATAGAAAAAAAATCCAGAAAAATATTAAGTAAGTAATTTATGATATTCTGTATTATTGCAAAGTTCTTCTTCCCTTTGTTAAATTTTATTCTTAATTAGTGATGAGCGAATTTGTCCAATTTCGAAAAAAAAGTATCTTTTAGAAAGAAAAGTAAATGTCACATGGCAAAAAAAATTGCACAATTTTGTCGCCCGTTTCACAAAATAATTAGTGATGGGCGAAAAGTTTCGGCAGGCATGGATTTCCGCGTTTCGCCATTGGCGGATTGTTTCGCGAAACGGATGAAAAATTTCACCGCGGAAAAATTCGCCGCACGTCCGAAAATTGTTGCTGGCGTCAAAAAAGAATAGTCGCGGGCGACAAAATAATAGCCGCGTGACAAAATAATAGCCGCGGGCGACAAAATAATAGCAGCGGGCAACGAAACAATAGCCGCGTGACAAAATAATAGCCGCGGGCGACGAAACAATAGCCGCGAGACAAAATAATAGCCGCGGGCGACGAAACAATAGCCGCAGGCGACGAAACAATAGGTGCGCGACAAAATAATAGCCACGGGCGACAAATTTTTTTTGTCGCACGACATTTTCGCAGTTTCGAGAACAGCGAACAGATTCGCTCATCACTAAAAATAATCCACCAATGGAGAAATGCGGAAAATCGCCACAAAACCATGCCTGGCAAATTATTTCGCCCCTCGCTATTCTTAATTTATTTATTCCTAAATTTTATAGCTATGGCCTATAAAAATTCAGTTCGTCCTTGCTATAATTATTGAAGAGGTTGATTAAATGTGAATTCAAATTTGTCTTTGGAACTGTATTTATAGGGGCTGATTTACTAAGACACGAATTCCGACCGAATTGGAAGAATTCCGATTGGAAAACGAACATTTTGCGACTTTTTCGTATTTTTTGCGTTTTTTTTGGCGCCTTTACGACTTTTCGGAAATTATCGCGACTTTTTCGTTACCAATACGATTTGCGCGAAAAAACGCGAGTTTTTCGTAGCCATTCCGAAAGTTGCGATTTTTTCGTAGCGTTAAAACTTGCGCAAAAAGTTGAGATTTTTTTTGTAGTGTTAAAACTTGTGCAAAACGTTGCGCCTTTTAAGTTTTAACGCTACGAAAAAAGCGCAACTTTTTGCGCAAGTTTTAACGCTACGAAAAAATCGCAACTTTCGGAATGGCTACGAAAAACTCGCGTTTTTCCGCAAAAATCGTATTGGTAACGAAAAAGTCGCGATAATTTTCCGAAAAAATCGCAAAATACCGATCATTACGAAAAAAAACGCAATCGGACGCATTCGGCCCGTTTGTGAGTAAGTAAATGGGCCCCATAGTGGATCAAAATAAATACATTTCAAAACATTTTCCCAGGAGTGATGAGCAAATTTTTTCGCCAGGACTTGCAGTGAATTTCCACATTTCACCATTGGCAAATTATTTCGTGAAACTTCTGTGAAAATTTGCAGCAGAAAAATTAGTCGTGCAGTAAAAAAGTTGCACCGCAAAACACACTTGTTGCACAACTTTTTTTGTCATTGCATCTTTTATTTTGTCAGTGAAAATTTGCTGCGGGAAAATTCAACGTGCATCGCAGTGGCGAAATGCATTTGTTGCACAACTCTTTTTGTTGTGTATTTATTTTTGGTCCGTGAAAATTTGGCATGGAAAAATTTGTCAAGCTTGAAAAAAAATTGCGGTTGTGAAACGCGTTTGTTGCACAACTTTTTTGTCTTGCACGTATTTTTTTTTGTCTGTGAAAATTTGCCGTGGGAAAATTCATTGCGCATCAAAAAAGATTGCGGTTTCGAAACGCGTTTGTCAAGCAACTTTTTTGTTGCACGTGTCTTTTGTTTGTTCGGGAAAATTCGCCGTGCATCAAAAAGAAGCGCGGTCGCGATTAATTTTCACTGCCAAAAAAAAGTGTGCGCCAAAAAAACTTGCTTGACAAACGCGTTTCGCGGATTTTTCGCCAATTTCCAACGGGACAGATTTGCTCATCACTGTTCCCCAGTATTCCATGTTATAATACATTACAATAGTAAAGCATTTAATACCAACACACTAACGTGCCATACAGAGCTATTAAAGACAGAAATGTATTTTTGGGGAGGGGGCGGAGGATAAAATAAAAGTGATTATCTGATGGGTAATACCCAAATGTTCAGTGAGATATTTCCCGTGATTGCCTTCAGAAGCCAGCCAAGGAATATACATTTTAATGTGTCAAACAATTAACACAGAAAATTGTATTTTAAGCACTTCTTTTGTGATAATTCAACATCTGGAATCTCTTAGCCATTCACGGGAATGCAAATGTGAGATGTTGTCACTCTGTGACATACGTGCGGATTTATTTCCAAAAAACGCCATCGCGTGTTTATATTACGACAAGCGCATTAACAGATATTTGGGAAAATGTAAACTGCGGGGCTGAAGAATTGTTTTTGTTGAGATTTATAATAGTAACATTTCTATGACTGGAGCGATTCAATTACCCGGATTGACAAAAGCCTTCATTTTCTGCAAAGGGCTGTTCCTTGTGGAAACTTTCAACTTCTTCTGGGAAGTCTGTTTGCGCAGATAAATAACTGGGGAAATGGAGGCGTATATGAATATTTCAAAATGATAAATCAGTAAAACTTTCCAATACTGCTTGGAATTACCAGAAAAACTTAAATCTCATGGATATTTTGATCTATTATTGTCAGGAGAATAATATATAGCATAGATCCTACTGTGCTGCCAGACAAAATGTGTAAGGAAACCAATGGAAAGTGAAGGAAATGGGCAAAGAAACCAGTGGGAAGTGGAAGGAAATGGACAAGGAAACCAGTGAAAAGTGGTAGGAAATGGGGAAAGAAACCAGTGAAAAGTGGTAGGAAATGGGGAAGGAAACCAGTGGGAGGTGGAAGAAAATGGGGAAGGAAACCAGTGGAAAGTGGAAGGAAATGGGAAGGTTTGTTAGGGAACTGGGCGGCACGAGGAAATGGGGAAGGAAACCAGTGGAAAGTGGAAGGAAATGGGGAAGGAAACCAGTGGAAAGTGGAAGGAAATGGGGAAGGAAACCAGTGGGAAGTGGAAGGAAATGGGGAAGGAAACCAGTGGGAAGTGGAAGGAAATGGGGAAGGAAACCAGTGGGAAGTGGAAGGAAATGGGGAAGGAAACCAGTGGAAAGTGGAAGGAAATGGGAAGGTTTGTTAGGGAACTGGGCGGCACGAGGAAATGGGGAAGGAAACCAGTGGAAAGTGGAAGGAAATGGGGAAGGAAACCAGTGGAAAGTGGAAGGAAATGGGGAAGGAAACCAGTGGGAAGTGGAAGGAAATGGGGAAGGAAACCAGTGGAAAGTGGAAGGAAATGGGAAGGTTTGTTAGGGAATTGGGTGGCACAAAGGAATGGACAAGGAAACCAGTGAGAAGTGGTAGGAAATGGACAAGGAAACCAGTGGAAAGTGGAAGGATTTGTTAGGGAACTGGGTGGCACAAGGAAATGGGGAAGGAAACCAGTGGAAAGTGGAAGGAAACCAGTGGAAAGTGGAAGGAAATGGGGAAGGAAACCAGTGGAAAGTGGAAGGAAATGGGGAAGGAAACCAGTGGAAAGTGGAAGGAAATGGGGAAGGAAACCAGTGGAAAGTGGAAGGAAATGGGGAAGGAAACCAGTGGAAAGTGGAAGGAAATGGGGAAGGAAACCAGTGCGAAGTGGAAGGAAATGGGCAGGGAAACCAGTGGAAAATGGTAGGAAATGGACAAGGAAACCAGTGGGAAGTGGAAGGAAATAGGGAAGAAAACCAGTGGGAAGTGGAAGGAAATGGGGAAGGAAACCAGTGGAAAGTGGAAGGAAATGGGCAAGGAAACCAGTGGGAAGTGGAAGGAAATAGGGAAGAAAACCAGTGGGAAGTTGAAGGAAATGGGGAAGGAAACCAGTGGGAAGTGGAAGGAAATGGGGAAGGAAACCAGTGGGAAGTTGAAGGAAATGGGCAAGGAAACCAGTGGGAAGTGGAAGGAAATAGGGAAGAAAACCAGTGGGAAGTGGAAGGAAATGGGGAAGGAAACCAGTGGGAAGTTGAAGGAAATGGGGAAGGAAACCAGTGGGAAGTTGAAGGAAATGGGCAAGGAAATTGGGCGGAACAGACCCTCTCATTTGTTTGTTTGTCCCAAGCTCCAGTGTTTTTAAACTACCAATGTAAAATATATATTTCTGCTTTTGAAGACTTTGAAATCCTCAGAATTTGTTTTTTCCTTCCATTTTGATTTGTTTTAGCCGCCATAAGCACAGGGAAGAAGCCATTTCACCAGACTGCGATGCCCTTTGCCCCTTACTTTGTGCAACCAGCATATGGTGGGTATGGGCACAAGTACTTTCCTCAATGCCACATCGAAGGTCACAATTCTTACTCCATAAACCCATTTTTGGTTTAGTCCAGTAACATTATGGTTAATCATGATATTAAGGGGATGATCTATCAATTTCACTTTAAATTCTTCGCTTCCTCGTATTGAGTCATTCTATTGTTCAAACATTTATACCCAATCATTGCAGCCAACTAAGACTTCATTGGCAAGATGGCAGTTCCCTTCAAAATGTCACAAATGGTACAAGCCATATCTTTCCATTGTACCTTTTTGTAGGTAAATGCAATAGAACATTTAACCTTGGCCATTTGGACAGCATTATATTTCTAGGGCTGATTTTGGAGGCCTATAAGATAAAGAATGGCCATTTAAATGGTTTTCACCTTTGTGTTAACGTTTGGTATGATATAGAGAGTAATATTCTGAGACAATTTGCAGTTGGTCTTCATTTTTTATTATTTGTGTTTTCTAATTATTTCACTTTTTGTTCAGCAGCTCTCCCGTTTGGAACTTCAGCAGTTATCTGGTTGCTAGGGTTTAAATTACTTTAGCAACCAGGCAGTGGTTTGAATGAGAGACTGGTATATGAATAGGAGAGAGCCTCAATAAAAAAATAAGTAATAAAAAGTAACAATAACAATAAAACTGGAGCCTCACAGAGCAATAGTTTTTGGCTGGCGGGGGTCAGTGACCCCCATTTGAACGTTGAAAAGAGTCAGACGAAGGAGGCAAATAATTGAAAAACTATAAAAATAAGTAATGAAGACCAATTGAAAAGTTGCTTTGAATGAGCCATTCTATAACATACAAAAAGTTAAAGGTGAACCACCCCTTGGCTACATTCTACATAAATGGCTTTATTAGTTTGTTACTTTTCCATTATGTTTAGCAGTCCTCTGTGCAGTTAAAGAACTAAAGGTATTGGATCCATTATCTGGAAACCCGAGAAAGCTTTGAATCATGGAAAGGTAATCTCTTATAGACTCCGTTTTGAGCAAATAATTCAAAATTGCTAAAATGATTCCCTTTTCTCTGTAATAATAAAACAGTACCTGTACTTGATCCCAACTAAGATATAATTACCCCTTATTGGGGGCAGAACAGCCCTATTGGGTTTATTTCATGGTTAAATGATTCCCTTTTCTCTGTAATAATAAAACAGTACCTGTACTTGATCCCAACTAAGATATAATTACCCCTTATTGGGGCAGAACAGCCCTATTGGGTTTATTTAATGGTTAAATGATTCCCTTTTCTCTGTAATAATAAAACAGTACCTGTACTTGATCCCAACTAAGATATAATTACCCCTTATTGGGGCAGAACAGCCCTATTGGGTTTATTTAATGGTTAAATGATTCCCTTTTCTCTGTAATAATAAAACAGTACCTGTACTTGATCCCAACTAAGATATAATTACCCCTTATTGGGGGCAGAACAATTCTTTTTGGTTTATTTAATGTTTAAATGATTTAGTAGACAAAGTATGGTGATCCAAATTATGGAAAGACCCTTTATCCGGAAAAACCCAGGTCCCGAGCGTTCTGGATAATGGGTCCCATGCCTGTACCAAGTTCTTAGCTTTACTTAATAACATGCCTTGGGCTATGTTACCTTAGGGAGCTGTGGGGGGGAGATAAGCTCCTCCCTTTGCTCAAATTGGATCTTTCTTATGATAGCCTAGAGCCAAAGACATTTCCAGTTGGTTATTGGTCACACAGTTGTGTTAAGCCTGTTGAGCCCAGATACGGAGCAATAATATCACATTATCCTATGTGGCCACAGAAACAAGAACCCCGAAGGGATGATTATATAACTCCAGTCAACTGGCTGCCTCTGAAACGTATTAACTTGGTTTATGCACTATTTAAATATCCAAGGGCTCATTAACACTCGCAAATTCTATGGCCAAATCAATATAACTATTGACTTTTCCATTGTACGCCTTGTAAACTTCCTTGTAGTAAATAAACCATATTTATGGGTGCATTTACTTCTAAGCAAATACTTGGCATCGCTGTACATACAGAAGATTATGTTCAGGCCTTAAGGAATGTCTTAATGGCACCAAATGCAGGGGAGATATATCCTGTATATACTGTATATACTGGATATTATAGAGTTAATATTCACTTTGTCATTAACGTCTATCAAATGTTTAGTCTTTAACAGGCTATTGTCCCCCAAGTAGTGATGGGCGAAATGTTTCGCTAGGCATGGATTCGCGACGAATTTCCGTGTTTCGCCATTGGCGGATTGTTTCGCAAAACAGGTGAAAAAATTTGCAGCAGAAAAAAACGCTGCATGTTTAAAAATTGTCGTCGGTGTCAAAAAAGAATAGTTGCGGGCGTCAAAAGAATAGCCGCACGACTAAATAATAGCCGTGGGCGACAAGAGAATAGCCGTGCGACAAAATAATAGCCGTGCAACAAAATAATAGCCGCGGGCGACTAAATAATAGCCGCGGGCGACAAAAGAATAGCCGCGGGCGACAAAAGAATAGCCGTGGGCGTCAAAAGAATAGCCGTGTGACTAAATAACAGCTGTGCGACAAAATAATAGCCGCAGGCTACGAAATAATAGCCACAGGCGACGAAAGAATAGCCGTGCGACAAAATAATAGCCGCACGACAAAATAATAGCCGCAGGTGACGAAATAATAGCCACGGGCGACAAAAGAATAGTCGCGGGCGACGAAATAATAATGTTGCCGCACAAGATTTTCGCCGTTTCGCGAATTTTTCACCGTTTCGCGGATCTTTTGACAGATTCGCTCATCACTAGCCCCAAGTTATTGACCAGGGTCTTCATAAAGCCGGTTTGTTTTGAAAGGGGTATCAAACCTTCTAAAATCAAATTGACAGAAAATTCATTGGGAGTCAATAGGAAAAAGGGCAAAATATTGTCTCCCAAGGGACAAGGGAATATGATAAAGGGAAAATGAACAAATGGGGAAAGTCCTAAGTAACTAAAATGTTATGGTGAGCGAATGGATTCATTGCGAAATTCTGCATTTCGCCATTGGCAAATTTTTTCTCAAAAATAACGCCCTTAGACTATAATGTATTAGGAGTGAGAAAAAAGTTGCGGTCAGGCAAAAAAAAAATTGCGGTCTTGACGAAAAAAGTCATACGCATAAAAAAGACACAAATTTTTCACAATTTCTGGAATTTTTCAGCAGTTTTGTGATTTTTTTTTTTGCCGAAAAGGGACAAATTCGCTCATCACTAGTTATGAGACGATATCTAGACCAGGGGTCCCCAACCTTCCTTACTCACGAGCCACAGTCAAATGTAAAAAGACTTGGGGAGCAACACAAGCACCATAAAAGTTCATGGAGGAGCCAAATAAGGGCTGTGATTGGCTATTAGGGGCCTCTATGCACCCTATCAGCTTACAGGGGCTTTATTTGGTAGGAAATCTTGTTTTTATTCAACCAAAACTTGCCCCCAAGTCAGGAATTCAAAAATAACTCCCTGGTTTGGGGGCACTGAGAGCAACACCCAAGGGGTTGGGGAGCAACATGTTGCCCCTGAGCCACTGGTTGGGGATCACTGCTGTAGATCAATGATAGAAGAAGCCTCTACTAAACAGAGTTCCACAGGCCTTTTTGGGGTATGGCAGCCACTTTAAGAGCACCACATGTCTATACACATCCTGGAATTGCCAATCACTACCTCACTACTTTTCACATGTTCTAATTGACTTGTCCTTTCCATCCACCCTGTTTGTGTCACAATAGCCCTACAACCCTTCTGGCCATGGAATCGCTTTCCTTGGGCACTTGCCATTACTATGGGGCTGGCTTCCCAGGGTGGGCTTGAAGCAGGGGCAGGGGGTGCTCAGTCTAAAGGCCAGTTATGGTGAGAACTAGGTTGATTGGTCATTAGCTCTCTTAGATACACCTGATACAGCTTGAAGATCATGTATGGTAGGTTTTGGGTAGAATATGTATTTGCTGCCCTAGGTATACTTGGAACTATGGCTGAATGACTGGGATGCCAATATTTTTATATATCTTTAGTCATTTTATGAGCTAAGGGGGTCGTGATACAAGGTTGGACCTCAAAGGGGGCTTTGACCAAAGTGTGGACTTTCAAGTAGGATCTGGACATAAAGAAATTGACAAACACTACTCTACTGTATAATGGTCATTGGAAAAGAGGGGACCCTCCTTTAGATCAAGCCATTGGGCTGGATATGATCTACATCACAATGTATACTAACATACCCACAGCAACAAAAGCTAACACACCAACAAACACATCAATATACAAACTAACAGACCCACACATACCCATTAACACATACTAACCCCCATATGTAATAAAAGGCACTATGTTTGCCCAGGTGCAGTAACCCATAGCAACCAAGCAGCAGGTAGCATTTACTGGTTACCTGTTTAAAAGCAAACATCTTCTTGGTTGCTAAGGGTTACAGCTCCTGGGCAAACTTAGTGCCGTTTATTACATAACCCCATATTATTGGCGTAAAGTCAATATTTTCTTATCTACTTGCTCTAAATCATAGTTGAGGATCACAAATCAAAATATCATTTTTTAAAGCTGCTCTGATAAATAATTTTGAGAAGATTAATATAAATGTCTTTGTCTCCATATATTATATTCAGGCAGCCTTATAAAAAGCTATTATATGCACTGGAAACCTGATTAATAATGGAACATTCCCATCCACTGTCACATGTGCTTTCCTATAAAAGAATGAATACAAAAAAGCCCTCTGTGCTGAAAGAACTGATAATGGTAACGATTTGTTACTGGAAATTCTAGTTAGACTGGCACTCTGAGCAGGGTCGGACTGGGCCACCGGGGCATCTGGAAAAAACCCAGTGGGCCCCGGCAGGCCAAACCCGATCCCTGTCACCGCTTCCCTAGTGTCCCTCCCCTGACTCCGAGTAGTCAATTCCCAGAGCTGAATATAAAAAGTAAAGTGCACTGTGTGGCAAAAACTATTGGGGCACTTTCCTGTCCAACGAACCAACCAAAGGCATTAATATGGAGTTGCCCCCCCCTTGCTGATATAACTGCCCCTACTCTTCTGGGAAGGTCCCACTAGATGTTGGAACCTTGTTGGTGGGAGTTGCTTCCATTCAGCCATAAGAGCATTAGTGAGGTCGGGCAATGATAGGGGATCAGGTCTGGCTCATAATATGAGTTCCAATTCATCCAAAGGGGTTCAATGTGACTTTTGTTTTAAAGGAAAACTATACCCACAAAAAACATGGGTCTCTATACAAATATATTGCATAAACAACTCATATGTAAAACCCGGCTTCATCTAAATAAACCATTTTCATATAAATATACTTTTTTAGCAGTATGTGCCATTGGGTAATCCTAAATAGGAAACTACCATTTTATGTACTAAGGGCCGCCCCCTGGGATCATAGGATTCACAGTGCACACAAACAAGCCAAGGCACACATACATGCTAGGCCCCATCAGCCAATGAATGGGCAGAGTTCTGCCTTTTGCTCCCACACTACTTCCTGTTACAGTTAGAGCTGCATCACTTCCTGTCAGCTGATCTCTGAGGGAGCACCCAGCCCATCACTAAATGGCGGCTCAAGGGAAAGGATATAAAATGGTAATATTTACTGATATATATTCCATTTTTTTCCAGATTCTTCAATAGGTCCCTTAATACGATATAAACTGTTAGTTAAGTATTCATTCTAGGGGTATAGTTTCCCTTTATAGGTGATTGTTACACTTTTGGTTGTATCCTGACAAAGGTTTATCCCCCCCCTTAAACACTGATACATACGTGATTGCAATAAAAGGGGTAAGTGTGCTGTGTAGCTCCTCTACTGTTGGATCCTCCCATGTATGGCCAGCTTGGTTCCTAAAAACAAACTCCCCCACAGAACGATGTTTGGCCAACTTGCCCGATTTACTCCAGTTATTCATTGTCACATCTGGATTTTGTGGCAGAAAGGGCAGTGGCAGTATAGGGATCTCCTTTATCCGCTGCATTACAGATGTGAGTCCTAAGTAAAGTGAGGGCATTAGTTCCCCAGGGTCTTAATAAGTCTGCACAATGGGGGGGCCCTTTCTTCTAACACAATGTACAAGCTCATCCTTGAAGTGCAGAGACACAGACCGTGACAAATTCATTGTGTAAAACTAGAGATGTCCATCAGGGATCCTTTGTGTCTTTGTCTTTCATCTTCAGTCGTTCGTCTTCAGTAGGAGGGATGAGCTCCTGTAGGTGATGGAAACCAGGACCAGCCATTTCTACTGTGTTTCTATTATTAATAACGTTTATTTATAAAGCGCCAACATATCCCGCAGCACTGTACAATAAGTGGGTTTCATACACTGGACATACAGAGTAACATATAAAGCAATCAGTAACCGATACAGGAGGTGAAGAGAGCCCTGCCCAAAAGAGCTTACACTCTACAAGGAGTAACATATAAAGCAACCAATAACCGATACAAGAGGTGAAGAGAGCCCTGCCCAAAAGAGCTTACACTCTACAAGGAGTAACATATAAAGCAATCAATAACCGATACAAGAGGGGAAGAGAGCCCTGCCCAAAAGAGCTTACACTCTACAAGGAGTAACATATAAAGCAATCAATAACCGATACAAGAGGGGAAGAGATCCCTGCCCAAAAGAGCTTACACTCTACAAGGAGTAACATATCAAGCAATCAGTAACCGATACAAGAGGTGAAGAGAGCCCTGCCCAAAAGAGCTTACACTCTACAAGGAGTAACATATAAAGCAATCAATAACCGATACAAGAGGTGAAGAGAGCCCTGCCCAAAAGAGCTTACAATCTACAAGGAGTAACATATAAAGCAATCAATAACCGATACAGGAGGGGAAGAGAGCCCTGCCCAAAAGAGCTTACAATCTACAAGGAGATATACAGAGTAACATATAAAGCAATCAATAACCGATACAAGAGGGGAAGAGAGCCCTGCCCAAAAGAGCTTACAATCTACAAGGAGACATACAGAGTAACATATAAAGCAACCAATAACCGATACAAGAGGGGAAGAGATCCCTGCCCAAAAGAGCTTACAATCTACAAGGAGATATACAGAGTAACATATAAAGCAATCAATAACCGATACAAGAGGGGAAGAGATCCCTGCCCAAAAGAGCTTACACTCTACAAGGAGTAACATATAAAGCAATCAATAACCGATACAAGAGGGGAAGAGATCCCTGCCCAAAAGAGCTTACACTTTACAAGGAGTATTATATAAAGCAATCAATAACCGATACAAGAGGGGAAGAGAGCCCTGCCCAAAAGAGCTTACACTCTACAAGGAGTAACATATAAAGCAATCAATAACCGATACAAGAGGGGAAGAGAGCCCTGCCCAAAAGAGCTTACACTTTACAAGGAGTATTATATAAAGCAATCAATAACCGATACAAGAGGGGAAGAGAGCCCTGCCCAAAAGAGCTTACACTCTACAAGGAGTAACATATAAAGCAATCAATAACCGATACAAGAGGGGAAGAGAGCCCTGCCCAAAAGAGCTTACAATCTACAAGGAGTAACATATAAAGCAATCAATAACCGATACAAGAGGGGAAGAGATCCCTGCCCAAAAGAGCTTACACTCTACAATATGTTCAGTTCTGTGGGCCAATGGAGAGCAGTGGAAACACTGTTACGACGGCTAGGGGCTCATTCACTAACTATCGATTTTTTATTGTTTTCAAAAAAGTTGCAGAGGAAAAACGCTGCAACTTTTCCAACATTTACTATGTGTCTAAACAGCTAAAAATCCGAATTCAACAATTCGCCAGATTAAACTTGGCAAGTTCATGTAGAAGCCAATGACAAAGGTCCCGTCCCTTTCCCTGAAGTTCTTTCTTTTGTCTTGAGATTTCGCAGGGTTTTGTCCGAAAAACTCAGCTTTTTCAAATCGTCGCCGTGAAAATCCCGACTGTCAAGTTTTTTCCTTGCACCATTTTTTAGTAAATATCAGACATTCAGGAAACTGAATTTAGTCGCATTTGAAAATATAAAAAAAATGAGAAATTATGAAGTTTTACTAAATCTGCCCCCTTAGTGATGAGCGACTTTGTCCTATTTCGCTTCATCCAGAAATTCGGGAAATGTCTAAAAAGTTTGCAAACTGAGGAAAAAATTTGACTTTTTTTGACGCAACCACAACTTTTTCCTCGCTGCAAATTTTTGATGCTGCAAATTTCGCCAAAAATTCGCCAATGTTGAAATGTGATATTTTCCACGTCTGCTCATCGCTACCGACTGTTCTAACAAACAGGAGCATTAAGCACGGATATGGGGGATTACTAAAACTAACATACATGCTAGGCCCCATCAGCCAATGAATGGGCAGAGTTCTGCCTTTTGCTCCCACACTACTTCCTGTTACAGTTAGAGCTGCATCACTTCCTGTCAGCTGATCTCTGAGGGAGCACACAGCCCATCACTAAATGGCGGCTCAAGGGAAAAGATGTAAAAGGGCAATATTTATTGATATATATATATATATTCCAGTTTCTTTAATACTACCGACTGTTCTAACAGGAGCATTAGGCACGGCTATGGATGATTAAAAAAAACTGTCCCTTTATAAATGAATCACAGATTATGGACTTTTTCATCTTAATTTCGTGCTGTTTTATCTTTTCACAGTCACAATTTCTATTACAAGAGAATTCTACATTTTTTTTTTTTGGGTGACACTTCTTTTCCAGGAAAATTAAGCTCTATTACAATTAGAACATCTGAAGATATAATCAGGAGTAACGAGATTAAAAGGGAAAGGGGAAAGGCAGGCAAATTGCAAATGGACGCTGAGGTTTCACCGGGATCTTTCTTGCCGCATTTGCATTAAAGTGATTGTGAATAATGTACGTTTGACCAGTTCTGTCTGCGGAACTAATGCCTATTAAAGGGATGGGAAATAGCATATGCTTTGCCTGAGGCAAATTAAGTCCAATCCAACCCCCCTGCCTCTAAAACACAGGACAGCAGAGGCTTTATCCTAAATGAGCCCAGCGGGGAGCAAGGCCCATCCCTCCTTCTGCACTTTGCTAATAGAAGCAGTTTGGAGCCAGGGCTGCCGGAGAGGGGACTCACACCATTCAGCATTTATTTTGCACATGGTACAGGTATAGGACCTGTTATCCAGAATGCTTGGGACTTGGGGCTTTCCGGATAAGGGGTCTTTCCATAATTCCATACCTTAAGTTTACTAATTTAACCATTATATAAACCCAATAGGACTGTTCTGCCCCCAATAAGGGGTAATTATATCTTAGTTGGGATCAAGTACAGGTACTGTTTTATTATTACAGAGAAAAGGGAATCATTTAACCATTAAATAAACCCAATAGGGCTGTTCTGCCCCCAATAAGGGGTAATTATATCTTAGTTGGGATCAAGTACAGGTACTGTTTTATTATTACAGAGAAAAGGGAATCATTTAACCATTAAATAAACCCAATAGGGCTGTTCTGCCCCCAATAAGGGGTAATTACATCTTAGTTGGGATCAAGTACAGGTACTGTTTTATTATTACAGAGAAATGGGAATCATTTAACCATGAAATAAACCCAATAGGGCTGTTCTGCCCCCAATAAGGGGTAATTATATCTTAGTTGGGATCAAGTACAGGTACTGTTTTATTATTACAGAGAAAAGGGAATCATTTAACCATTAAATAAACCCAATAGGGCTGTTCTGCCCCCAATAAGGGGTAATTATATCTTAGTTGGGATCAAGTACAGGTACTGTTTTATTATTACAGAGAAAAGGGAATCATTTAACCATGAAATAAACCCAATAGGGCTGTTCTGCCCCAATAAGGGGTAATTATATCTTAGTTGGGATCAAGTACAGGTACTGTTTTATTATTACAGAGAAAAGGGAATCATTTAACCATGAAATAAACCCAATAGGGCTGTTCTGCCCCCAATAAGGGGTAATTATATCTTAGTTGGGATCAAGTACAGGTACTGTTTTATTATTACATATATATTGCATATAATGTAGTCTATGGGAGATGGCCTTTCCATAATTCAGAACTTTCTGAATAACGGGTTTACGGATAAGGGATAGTATACCTGTACAGATATCTTCCCTCCCTAGTTGGCAGCCAACACAACTGCCGCTAATCCTTTTAAGGCTTGATGGATAGGAAAGGCAGATCAGAAGCACCGCTATCTTCTTTAGGTCAATGGAGAGAGGCTTGAAGGCAAGCTGGAGTTTAATGAAAGTTAATCCTGTATGGCACCCACACAGCTATGGGCAAATGCCTGCACTCTAGATTAACAGGAGAAACCAGAAAGGCAGATATTATTTTGGAAAATAAACAGTAAGTATTCACAGATATTAATGCCCCTATTGCTTATAAATGATCCCTGTCGTATCTTACGTACTCTCCCTTTGTTGCTATGGGCTCATCAGATATTCTGCAGATGTCGGCAACGTCATTAGCAGCTCGACAGTGCGATTCTGACCACAATTACATTTAAGTTAATTGCCTAAATGATGTTTCTTTTTCTGCTCTAAACGGAGCAATTGGTTCCTCGCGATTGTATAAAAATACAACTGGATAGGGGTGTGACTAGAGATAAACACGCAAAGCATTTTCACTGCCCTTAAACCCTGACTACAATTATCTCTTTTCAGTTCATCTATTTAATGTAGTGAATCAATCAGTTACCTTTTAGCCCAGGTCTCTTATAAATCTGGATTGAGCACCTATTTAGATATGTGAAGAAAACACATTTCCTTATAACACATATATTTAGCTAATAAACCTGTTCCAGGGGTACCCAGGGCACAAATAAGCCCCAAATCCCCCCTAACTGGCCTTCAGGCTGGGCCCCCTTAGCCCATAACAAGGTTAGAGATATATAGAAACATTGGGGTAACAGTCACCCCGCTATAGTTCCAGGGGTACCCAGGGCACAAATAAGCACTCACCCCAAATCCCCCCCTAACTGGCCTTCAGGCTGGGCCCCCTTAGCCCATAACAAGGTTACAGATATATAGAAACATTGGGGTAACAGTCACCCTGCTATAGTTCCAGGGGTACCCAGGGCACAAATAAGCACTCACCCCAAATCCCCCCTAACTGGCCTTCAGGCTGGGCCCCCTTAGCCCATAACAAGGTTACAGGTATATAGAAACATTGGGGTAACAGTCACCCCGCTATAGTTCCAGGGGTACCCAGGGCACAAATAAGCACTCACCCCAAATCCCCCCCTAACTGGCCTTCAGGCTGGGCCCCCTTAGCCCATAACAAGGTTACAGATATATAGAAACATTGGGGTAACAGTCACCCTGCTATAGTTCCAGGGGTACCCAGGGCACAAATAAGCACTCACCCCAAATCCCCCCTAACTGGCCTTCAGGCTGGGCCCCCTTAGCCCATAACAAGGTTACAGATATATAGAAACATTGGGGTAACAGTCACCCTGCTATAGTTCCAGGGGTACCCAGGGCACAAATAAGCACTCACCCCAAATCCCCCCCTAACTGGCCTTCAGGCTGGGCCCCCTTAGCCCATAACAAGGTTACAGATATATAGAAACATTGGGGTAACAGTCACCCTGCTTTAGTTCCAGGGGTACCCAGGGCACAAATAAGCACTCACCCCAAATCCCCCCCAACTGGCCTCCAGGCTGGGCCCCCTTAGACTCTCACATTAACCCCCCTATTGGAGCCCTTTTATCGACTGCTCAGCAATCTCTGCCAGAGGAACCAATACCCCGAGCATCACGACTCCGTTGCAGGAAGATCTTTCCCTTGGCTTACAGCCACTGCCATCAGAACTAATTAAAAACAGAATCATGCTGATACAGGGTTCAGCCTCTGTGTTTTACAATAACAGAAGAGGAAATCAGGGGGATGTCTAATGAGAATAGTTTGGAAAGTCTTTTTTTTTTCAGGCTATGGGCAACTATGTCAATTACTGGAGCGGCGGCTGAGGGCTATCCGGCACTGAGACACTGAGATTGCCACACAAACTCCTATGCAGATTTAGTGCTCTCTCTGATTGATGTACTTACCTCTTACATAAGTTCATTCATTTCCAGTATTTTTCTTACTTTCTTTAAGTAACTAAGAGCAGATACCCAACAGTTTAATGCTGGAGAAACCCAATGGCTTTGTAATGGCTCACGAGTAAGAAAGGTTGGGGACCCCTGCTCTAGACCAATGATCCCCCAACCAGTCGTTCCCCCTTTGATGTTGCTCCCAGTGGCCCCAAAGTAGGTGCCATTTTTACATTTCTGACTTGGAGACAAGTTTTGGAAGAGAGACAATTTTGCCCCAAGTAGAGTTACCCAATAGCCAATCACAGTCCTTATTTGGCATTCCCCAGGACAGGGGTCCCCAACCTTTCTTACTCGGGAGCCACAGTCAAATGTAAAAAGACTTGGGGAGCAACACAAGCACCATAAAAGTTCATGGAGGAGTCAAATAAGGGCTGTTATTGGCTATTAGGGGCCTCTATGCACCCTATCAGCTTACAGGGGCTTTATTTGGTAGGAAATCTTGTTTTTATTCAACCAAAACTTGCCCCCAAGTCAGGAATTCAAAAATAACTCCCTGGTTTGGGGGCACTGGGAGCAACACCCAAGGGGTTGGGGAGCAACATGTTGCCCCTGAGCCACTGGTTGGGGATCACTGCCCAAGGAACTATTTTCATGGTTGTGTGGCTCATCAACACATTTTACATCTGAGTGTGGTTCCTGAGTAAAAAAAAGTTGGGGATCCCTGCTCTAGACACTACAGTAGGTAACTGGGATTTTGTAGGCCTAAGTAGCCCTCCTTAGGGTTTTATGCCCCCCTTTCTGGCAATATTAAATACTCAACCAGCCTGCCAATACCAAAATTAACTGACACAGGAGCTGGACATGGACTTCTCTTAGTTTAGAATTAGCCTCTATTTATAAGAAGTAACCTTAGATTGCTTCATATGTTCCTCTGAACCAGGGATGTCAATCTTTTTTAATGTTGGGGGAGCCTCCAGCCAGTCAGTGGCCACAACAGCTGTTGGATGGGGTATAGGGATGACAGTGTTGTGCATCAATCAAACATCTTAAACATGAACCTTATGTTTAACCTTGCTAGTCCTAACTGTCTGTTTTTTAAAGGCCATCAATCATTAAGGATCACCGAGACACTCACCTGTTCAGCCGGCCCAAGGAGGGATTGGATCATAAAGTGCCCGAGGGCAGGTGATGGAAAGGTAAAACTAATGTCGTGCTGAGACTCTGCCGCTTTAAACCCCCCAACAAAATAAATCATTCTTTGTGTGACATATATGGCTTCTGAAAATACTTTGTATGTTGAGGTTGAAAAATGCTCAATAGAATATTTGTTGACTTGTATTTTTCTTGACTCAACGAACTGGTAAAATGTATTGATCCCTAGCATTGGCTCCTGTATCTCTTTCTGTCGTTCATTCTGCAAAGAAAAGAATCAAATGTAGAATTCTATACAGCAGGGATCCCCAACCAGTGGCTCAGGGCAACATGTTGCTCCCCAACCCCTTGGGTGTTGCTCCCAGTGCCCCCAAACCAGGGAGTTATTTTTGAATTCCTGACTTGGGGGCAAGTTTTGGTTGAATAAAAACAAGATTTCCTACCAAATAAAGCCCCTGTAAGCTGATAGGGTGCATAGAGGCTGCCTAATAGCCAATCACAGCCCTTATTTGGCTCCTCCATGAGCTTTTATGGTGCTTGTGTTGCTCCCCAAGTCTTTTTACATTTGACTGTGGCTCACGAGTAAGAAAGGTTGGGGATCCCTGCTATACAGCAACGGGGCTCATTGGGCTTACCCACCGAGGCACAGATGCAACATGGGTAGGGATAAATGAATTTGTCACGTTTTGCTTAAGTGGAAAATTTGTGAAACTTCAGAAAAATTTACAAACAGTGAACATCGGGTGTTCGCGAGTTCGGAAGTTCGCGAACTTTTCACGTATGTTCGCAATTTGGGTTCGCGTGGTGTTTTTACGCTGCATTTTTTATCGGCCTAAAAACGCCGCACAAGCCACACATGGCGTTTTTCAGCCTAGTACTGGTGTAAGCAAATCCTGTTTCCATGGTGCTAATAGTGCAAAATAGCAAAAAACGCCGCGTATTTCCGCTAGGTCTGCCAGCTGCCTTTGCGGTTTTACGCAACGCTGTGTCAACAAAGTATTTTTCAGAGAAATTTTTGCCCTTGATCCCCCTCCTGCATGTCACTGTCCAGGTCGTGGCACCCTTTAATCAACTTTAAAATCAGTTTTCTGGCCAGAAATGGCTTTTCTAGGTTTTAAAGTTCGCCTTCCCATTGAAGTCTATGGGGTTCGCAAAGTTCGCGAATATTTGCACTTTTTGGCGTAAGTTCGCGAACACGTTCGTGAACTTTTTTTTTGAGGTTCGCTACATCCCTAATGACAGCAACTTTTTTTGACGCAACTGCAAATTTTCAGTGGCTTAATCTTGGGGCCGTTTTGCGAAAAAAATTGGCAATCGCATGTCTGCCGGAAAAAAATCACTAAACATGGGCGTAATGTCTTGGGTCTACTTTATGGGAAGAACCCAAATCTTTATCTGCATGGTTCTTGCCATGAATATCTGACATTTACTGAAAAGTCTGAACTGAAAAAGTCAGGAAAAAAATCACAGAAATATCACAGAACGGCTACTTTTTTAAAATGGTCGCACAAAAAGTCAGCATCAAAAATCTTTAAAAATTTGAAGCAAAGAAAGATCCTTCAGGGAAGGGACATCGGCCATTGACTTCTACATGATCTTGGCAGATTTTACCTGGCAAGTTCGGATTTTTTAGCAGTTTTGATGCAAAAGTAAATCTCAAAAAAGTCGCAACCTTTTTCTTCTTGACTTTTTCGTCAAAAAAAAAAAAATCCAAATGTTAGTAAATGATTTGCTAAAACATTTCTTCATTTTTTATTATTTGAATAAACTCATTTACTAAAAAATCGGAAAAAGCACGTGCGGGAAAGGTCACAGAAAAGTCACAAAAATTCAGATTTTTTTCGATGCATGAAAACGGTGACTTTTTGGGATTGTCGCACAAAAAAAAACAGTGTCAAAAAATCCAAAACCCCTAGGGGCTGATTTACTATTCCACGAATCTGAATCCCGAATGGGAAAAAATCGGATTGGAAACGAACATTTTGTGACTTTTTCGTATTTTTTGCGTTTTTTTCGTCACCGCGACTTTTTCGTATTGAGCGCTCTAAAAATTTGCGACAATTCGCGAAAAAGTCGCAAAATACCGATCATTACGAAAAAACCACATTCGGACGCTTTTCGGACGTTCGCAGATTAGTAAATTTGCCCCCTAGAGTTTTAAAGCAAAAGAAGGATCCCCCAGGGAAGGGAAGGGACATCTGCCTTTGACTTCTACGGCAAGTTTTACCTGGTGAATTGTCAGATTGGGATTTTTAGCCATTTTACCGCATAGTAAATCTCGAAACAGTCACAGCTTTTTTTCTGCGACTCTTAGGGGCAGATTTATGAAAATATGAGATTAGAGCTCACCACAAAAAAACTTTCCCACTTTCTATTCATTCCTATGGGATTTTTAGAAGCGTATTTATCAAAAGTCAGATTTTAAAAATCCCATATGAATAAATAGATAGTGTGTGAGTTTTTCTGTGGTGAGCTCTACATTCTCACTTTGATAAATCTGCCCCTTAACAACAAAATATCTAAATCGGGAAATTTTTTTTTACCCATTTCGGGATTCGAACTCTTACTTTGATAAATCAGCCCCTAGGTGTTACCAAATTAGATTTTTCGAAAAAATATTGATTTCAGAATTAGTGATGGGCGAAATGTTTCTCCAGGCATGGATTCGCAGCGAATTTCCGCGTTTCGCCATTGGCGGATTGTTTTGCGAAATAGCTAAAAAAATTTGCAGTGGAAAAATTTGCTGCACGTCCAAAAATTGTTGCAAGAAAAGTCACGCGTCCAAAATTGTCGCAAGAATAGTCGCAGGCATCAAAAGAACAGTCGCGGGCTACAGTTTTTTTTCCGTGCAACATTTTCGCCGTTTTGCGAATCTTTTGAAAGATTCGCAAATTTTCCAGCGAAGCGGGACAGATTTGCTCATCACTATTCAGAATCAAATATGTTTAATGATATAGAGCAGTGCTATCCAACTTCTGTGGTACCGAGGGACGGAATTTTTCCGGCCTCCGTGGTGGAGGGCCGATAATGGAAGCTAGTTTTGACCACTCCCCTTTTTAAAACCACACCCACTGGAAACCACACCCATGTTATCACATGACCATACCCATATTAATGGTGGTAGTACAGCAAAAACCTGCCATACTCTGCCTTCCCTACCCTGCCTGTGTGTGCCATACTCTGCCTGCCCTACCCTGCCTGTGTGTGCCATACTCTGCCTTCCCTACCCTGCCTGTGTGTGCCATACTCTGCCGGCCCTACCCTGCCTGTGTGTGCCATACTCTGCCTTCCCTACCCTGCCTGTGTGTGCCATACTCTGCCTTTCCCACCCTGCCTGTGTGTGCCATACTCTGCCTTCCCTACCCTGCCTATGTGTGCCATGCTCTGCCTTCCCTACCCTGCCTGTGTGTGCCATACTCTGCCTTCCCTACCCTGCCTGTGTGTGCCATACTCTGCCTGCCCTACCATGCCTGTGTGTGCCATACTCTGCCTTCCCTACCCTGCCTGTGTGTGCCATACTCTGCCTTCCCTACCCTGCCTGTGTGTGCCATACTCTGCCTGCCCTACCCTGCCTGTGTGTGCCATACTAGAGAATATAAAATATATAATGAAATGAACAGTAGAATCGTGCAATTTAATGACTGCTGCTTTTTTGTGAATCAATTCAGTTTTTTCGAAATTCTGAAATGTTAGTAGATTTGCCTGTATGTAGCAGTAGTGCAGAGTGAAGCAACTGGGTGCCATTATTTCCCGTGACCAATATCTCAAGGGGACAAAGATGACTTTAGAGTTGACCATATGATGATCAGAGAGATGCTGAAGGAACAATGGTGCTTAAGGGCAAACTGGAAAGGTCAGGCTGTAGCCAATATATAAGTAAATATCCCCATACAAGGAGGGGAGAAACTCTACACAAATTGGTCTTCGTCTTAACACTCTGGAGAAACAAGTTTTCCTGCACCCTGACCAGCGTCTCAGTAGCATTCGAACTATGTGAGTAATGTCGGAACACGCTCTGTATCGTAAAAACAAATTACACTCGACACAAACCACCGCCGGGCTCGGTGCTTGTAAAAAAAATAACACACTTTGCACTTATTTCACTCGCACTTTATAAAATGTTTTGTCACCCTTTGCTAATGAGCCGTGTTATTGACAACGAGGTCTCTCTCATCTCCGCAGGAAGTCGCTTTCCAAGGCTTCCTGTGAGTCCAAATTAGTCCATCAACCTACACGCTCTCTATTCTTCATTTAAACCTTATCTCGTTAAATATATCATTTTTTATTTTTGTATTTCATTTTTGTATTTATTGTGTATTTTTTTGTATTTATGAGTTAATGTCATGGTTAGTGATGAGCGAATCTGTCTTGTTCCGCGTCGCCGAAAAATTTGCGAAACAACGGGAAAATTTGCGAAACAACAAGAAATTTGCGAAACGGCAGAAAATCTGTGAAAAGCAAAAATAAATGAAACGCGTTCAGCGCATGACTATTTCATCATTTTTTTTTGTCACCTGTGGTTTTTTTGCCACAACCACTAGTGATGGGCGACATTTTCGGCATAAAAAAATTTGATGCGAATCCAAAAATTGACGCAAGAATAGTCGCGGGCGTCCAAAAATTGTCGCGGGCATCAAAAGAATAGTCGCGACATTTTCGCCATTTGGTAAATTTTTCGAATCTTTGAAAGATTCGGAAATTTTTCGATGAAGCGAAATGGGGCAGATTCTCTTATCACTAGTGCGACCACGCCTATTTTGCCGCAACCGCATCCATCTTGATGAGACAACGCCCAATTTGACGTGGCTATGACTATTTTTACGCAACCGTGCCCAATTTGACGCAACTTTTTTTGACGCGTGACCAATTTTTCCATGGCAAATAGTCATGGAAGTTTTGCCAAACAATTCACCAATGGCGAAATGCGGAAATTCGCTGCGAATCCATGCCTGGTGAAAAAATTCGCTCATCACTACTCTTTACTAGTCATGGTTCTTTTTCATTGTAAATTATTAAATTTGCAGCTTTTAGGGGTGGACTCATTTCTTTTTTCCCTGCTAAATATTAGCTGGTTAAGAAGCACATTTTTCTAACATTAAATTGCAATTAAGCACAGCAATCTATCAGCACTTATGGGGGAATGAAATAAAAGTAATTAACAGAAAAAATATCTGCAACGTGAGTGATTTTATTATCGCTTTGCAAACCTGGGAAAGTATAAAGTACGAAGTGACCCCCATAGGCCGCTGGAAAAATGACTGCAAATGTTACCGTTTGCACCAGTCTTCAATTAATTCAATTAATTAATAGAGCAAATGAAACTTCATACTGTATAAGTCATTATTTTTGTGCCAAAAAACACAACTCTTTCAGCAGGTCTTAAAAAAAATCCACTGTTTGCAATTAGAACTCACAATGTAACAACTGTCTAAGGAAGAATATTACACGGCAAAAAATGTTTTTCTGTTTATTATATTTGACTATGAATTTTAATGACTACACGTTTGCAAATGAAAGCAGAGATATTGAGTTGCTATGGTTAACTGCCCTGTTGCAATTAAGCACTTAGGTTATTAATTTGCCCCTAAAAGATGACTATGTTTCTGTTGCAGGGATTTCCTTTGTTCCTGTAAAGGCATCACTGGCTCGTAATGCAGTTTATTCTGTGACAATTAAGTTTTTCCCAGTTTCATGTGGCCAAGCTGTTCTATTATATACCAGTAAGAAAATTGCCTCCCTCAGCTACAAAAAAGATTGTAGGCTTAAGGTGCTCTGTTAACCCCCTGCATACATCGGACTGGGGGGTGTACTTGATCCCAACTAAGATATAATTACCCCTTTTTGGGGCAGAACAGCCCTATTGGGTTTATTTAATGGTGAAATGATTCCCTTTTCTCTGTAATAATAAAACAGTACCTGTACTTGATCCCAACTAAGATATAATTACCCCTTATTGGGGGCAGAACAGCCCTATTGGGTTTATTTAATGGGTAAATGATTCCCTTTTCTCTGTAATAATAAAACAGTACTTGTACTTGATCCCAACTAAGATATAATTACCCCTTATTGGGGCAGAACAGCCCAATTGGGTTTATTTCATAGTTAAATGATTCCCTTTTCTCTGTAATAATAAAACAGTACCTGTACTTGATCCCAACTAAGATATAATTACCCCTTATTGGGGGCAGAACAGTCCTATTGGGTTTATTTCATGGTTAAATGATTCCCTTTTCTCTGTAATAATAAAACAGTACCTGTACTTGATCCCAACTAAGATATAATTACCCCTTATTGGGGCAGAACAGCCCTATTGGGTTTATTTAATGGTTAAATGATTCCCTTTTCTCTGTAATAATAAAACAGTACCTGTACTTGATCCCAACTAAGATATAATTACCCCTTATTGGGGCAGAACAGCCCTATTGGGTTTATTTAATGGTTAAATGATTCCCTTTTCTCTGTAATAATAAAACAGTACCTGTACTTGATCCCAACTAAGATATAATTACCCCTTATTGGGGGCAGAACAGCCCTATTGGGTTTATTTAATGGTTAAATGATTCCCTTTTCTCTGTAATAATAAAACAGTACCTGTACTTGATCCCAACTAAGATATAATTACCCCTTATTGGGGGCAGAACAGCCCTATTGGGTTTATTTAATGGTTAAATGATTCCCTTTTCTCTGTAATAATAAAACAGTACCTGTACTTGATCCCAACTAAGATATAATTACCCCTTATTGGGGCAGAACAGCCCTATTGGGTTTATTTCATGGTTAAATGATTCCCTTTTCTCTGTAATAATAAAACAGTACCTGTACTTGATCCCAACTAAGATATAATTACCCCTTATTGGGGGCAGAACAGCCCTATTGGGTTTAATTAATGTTTTATTGATTTTTTAGTAGACTTAAGGTATGGAGATCCAAATTAAGGAAAGACCCCTTATCTGGAATACCCTTGGTCCCGAGCATTCTGGATAACCGGTCCTATACCTGTACCAGCCCAGAGGTCCAGCAGCCTTGTAACAGTAATAATCCAAGGCATTGACGTATGCCCTAGCAGTTCCCCATCATCTGATCCTGTTGGGCCATCATGAACGAGAAAGGGCCTGGAGGCTAATATGGTCCATCACCTGACCATGACCTTCTGTGTACGGGTCCCCTAAGCCAGCCTGTGCATCACTACTATGGTGGCCTTGGGTTGGAAGAAACACCCAAAACATATTAGAGCTTCTATGGGAAATCTGGAGCTAGCACTACATTAAGACATGGCGGTAGCTCCACGGTTCCCCTGTGTCGACCCTGGAACAATAGGAAGGAAAAAGAAATGTAAAATGTCTCTGTAGTCATATAAGTTCATTTCTATTTTGTGATGGGAAACATTACGGCGCTGAAGGAAAAGGCAAAAGCTCATCCCATCCCCTTTTGTTATTCAACAGAACTATAAATTCCCTGCCAAGCAAGTTTTTAGACCTTTTGTAGGAGACAACCATTCTCCTGAAAGAAATTAAAGAAAAAAAAAAAAAAAGATTGTCAGACTTGTCCCATTACATGTATCCCACTTTTATTAAACTACTCACTGAGGTCCAAAACAATTAACACCCAACCTCTATTAGAATATTTCCAGCTACTCTAGGGGCAGAGAGGGAAGAACAAATCTTCTTTCTTACAGAGAGACGGAGAAAAAAAAGTTTTCGGAGTAAGAATTCTGAATTTATTTGTAGACCGATATGGTTAAAGGGGAAGTAAATGCTCTTCTTAAGTCATCCTGCTCTTCAATTAAAGCCACCTTGCATTCTCCCCTTTCCTTCCAGGTTCTCCTACTATGGTTCTCTTTCTTCTATCCATGCTGGGCACGGTACAAGCTGAGGGATGGAGCAATATATCATCCGGGAACATATATTAAACTGAAATAAAATATATATCTTTTATGTGTATAGAATAGTGACTTCGTATACAAGATAAAAATATTATATCTTCTCACTTTTTGTGATAACGAGAACCAAAAAGCCAAACAATAAACCTCGATTTTGCTGACTATTTTGCAATTATGAGAACGATGCACTTGAAATATTACGGCTAATTTCTCCTATACCCAATGGATGTCAGACAATTTGATTGGGTGGGGGAAATTCCCTCTCTTTGCTCACTCTCTCTGTTGTGTATACCCCATGCCGGGAAGCCATCTGTTTGCCTCTGACAAGATCTGTTAGCAGATAAGTTTTAAGGTCACTCAGAATTTGGGCAACGTAGAGATTTCTTGAAGGAACTTTTTTATTCATGCAAAAAAAAAAAAAAAAGATATTTTGGAATTGATTTTGCTAAACTTGACAAAGAAAGAAAGACTTCTTACCTTCTAGTCTTCTGTCTTAACTATAGGATCAGGGTTAAGCAGGCAGCAAGCCCACATAAGAAGACCTTATAGGGAGCATCTATGGACTAGAGATTAACCTGTCTGAAGCCATATTGGCTAGTGGCCTCCATTTGTATTGGCTAACCTACCTTCTGCTGTAGTGGCCAAACTGCCTCCTGCTGTATTACCTAAGCAAGCCTCCTGCTAATATTGGTTAGCCGGCCTCTATCTATATGGACTAAATGTCTCCTAACTGTATTGGCTAACCTGCCTTCTGCTGTATTGGCTAATCCAACCATGAGATTAGTATATAACCTGCTTTGTATTCTATTAGCGTGCCATATTGACTAACCTTCCTCCATCTGAATGGGCCAACCTGCCTCCAGGTACATTAGCCAACTTGCTGTATTACCTAACCTCTCTTCTTCTCTACTGGATAACCTGTATTGGTTAGCTTGTCTTCTACTGACAGTATTGGCTAAGTTGTCTTCTTTTCTATTGGTCTCCTGATGTATTGGCTACACCAGTGGTGGATAAACTGCGGCTCTTTAGCCCCTTGAATTTGGCTCTTCCAGGTGCGGGCTCACACGTAAATTTTCGTTGCCCGTAGCAAAAATCAGCAGGAGGATGTGGTCTTTGGGTTACGGGAGAAGCGGCGCAGGAGGGGGTGGGATACAAAGTGCAGGGGAGGCTCGCCCGTTTCATGCACGAGTGAGCCAGTGACAGTCCGCAAAAAATTTAGCTCTCAAAAGAAATTTCAATCGCTGTTTTGTTGATATTTGGCTCAGTTGGCTAATAAGTTTGCCCGCCACTGGGCTACACCAACCTACTGCTGTAGTGGCTAAACTGCCTCCTGCTGTATTACCCAAGCAAGCCTCCTGCTAATATTGGTCAGCCGGCCTCTATCTATCTAATGTCTCCTAACTGTATTGGCTAACTTGCCTGTGGCTGTACAGGCTAATATGCCTCCAGTTGGCTTGGGTATCCCACTAATGGCTGAACTGGATACCCTGTCTCTATTTAATTTGGATAGCCTGCCTTCATTTGTATCAGGTAGTCCTATTCTCCAGCTGTACTGGCTGTGTGGTGAGGGTGGGGGGCAAATATATTCTCACTGTCATAATCCATTAGCCTAGTTGACCTTATGCACAGCAGTGAAAAGCAATGTAGGCGCCATGTTTGGTCTACTTTTGTCTTGTATTTATTGCAAAAAGCTGCAAAAACTCCAATATAAATGTTCGCCATGTAAAAGCATCAGAGTTTCTATGAAAGTCAATGGGAGTTGCCCTTGGCAACGTCAAGCCATATTTTTTATTCAAGATATTCGAGTTTTTGAGTTTGTAAATTTGGATATTCCAGGTATTCGAGTTTTTTAGTCGGATGAGTTTTTCTTATTAACAAATAAGGGAGAATTCGCTAAACTTAAAAATTGATCAATAAGCCCATCAAAATTAGCGATGAGTGAAATTATTCGACAGGCATGTCGAAAATTGCCGCAAACAAGTGACGTTAATGGAAAAAATAAAAATTCTGATGCGCAAGTTTTTTGACACACACAATTTTTTTGGAGCGTTTCATTTTCAGAGTTTTGCAAATTTTAGGCCGTTTCGCGAATCTTTTCGAAGATATGCACATTTTTTGGGGGCGAAACGGAACAGATTTGCTCATCACTAGTGATAAGGCATGGATTCGCAGCGAATTTTGCCATTGAAAATTTGCCTCGGAAAAAGTTGCCGCATGGAAATGTTTTTGTCGCGCGTCAAATTTGGTGTGGTCGCGTCAATAAAGGGTGCGGGCGCGTCAGAGTTTCTATAAAATTGGGCGCAGTTGCAGAAAAAAAAGGGAGCAGTTGCGTAAAAAAAGTGTGGGATACAAAAAAAAAGATGCGGACGACCAAAAAACCTGCGGGCAACAAAATAGATGGGGGCAACAAAAAAATTGCGCAACAAATGAATGTTTTGGCCGTTTCGCGAATTCTATGGCGAAGCAAAATGGGGCTGATTTGCTCATCACTAATCAAAATATAGGAGAAAGCCCACTAGCCAAAGCTATGAGATGGAATGTATAGGTTCACAGATGAAATGCTTAGCTCAGAGCTACAGGACAATAACCCCTCGTGGCAAAGATCTAGCAATGCACATTGTGGGGCTCATTTATCAACACTGGGCAGTAACTCATAGCAACCAATCAGCAATTTGCTTTTTTTAGCCAGCTGCAGGTAGAACAATGAATGCGACAATTTGATTAGTTTCCAAGGGTTACTGTCCATGGGCAATTTTGCCCAGTGTTGATAAATGACCCCCTGTATGTTTAGAAATAAAGATGGCCAGTGTAGACCTATTGAGTTCTTTCCTGGAATCATTGCTTGAAAGCTATATAACAACTCCTATCCTCCACAATCTTTGCCCTTGGGCTTTTATCAGATTCTACCATCTTGGAAAAGTCAATGCAGCTTACCCTATGAAAATGTAGCTGTTACTAGCCAGCCGACCAAAGCCTTTCTGTGACTTGAGATAAAGATAATGAAGTGTTGGCCATGATGGCTGTCAACTTATGGTTCCCTTCCGTATTCTCCTTACACCAGAATGGGTAATTGTGCAGTAGAAGAGTGGAACCATGGGTATGACAGCGACTGGCTCTGGTTGGCTGGTGCCCTTGAGCACAAATAGAAATCTGTTCTGTAGGATTCAACCCCCCCCCCCCTTGTCCTGTTATGCCAGTCAGTACTAATTCAGCCCCGATTCTCATTAAAGGCCTCAGTATAATACGCCTGGAGCAAAGAGAAAGCTACTACTTGTCTCATGTTTCCATACGTAAATACCGGTTATACCATCAATTCCAGTACATACCAGTTTGTTCTGTAATTACAGTAGCTCATCTGTTATTCTGTCAACTTCTTACTAAAATGTAGGGCAAATTATTTTTAGTGATTGAGAGTCATTTATCAAGGTAGGAAAAAGTACATTTTCATTCTATCTCAGAATTTCACATGCTTTTGGCTGATTTCTGTTCTTCCAAAGATGCACCATAATTGTGTGTGTTGGGTTCTACTATATGGAATTGTTCATAATGGCGAATGGGGCTGCAGCTGTTCATTGGTTACCTCACTTATCCCTTCCAGAGCCTTTACTGGTAAAAATGTTATTGTTTTATGGTATTTTCCTTACCTGGTACATTAAGGCGCCATCTTGTAATTCCATATATAAGTATGAGGCAATTAAGTAATTACAGATTGTATGATTGTTCCCATACACGTTAAGATTCGCTCGCTTGGTGAGATTGCCAAGCGAACAGATCTTTACCCGATATCCCCACCTATGGGTGGGCGATATCGGGGAGCGTGTAAGCCCTGGGGCCAAACGATCAAATTATATTGGCGCCAATGGGGCAGTTGGTTCGGGGACCACATCAACGAGCCTGATCCCACTGAATTTTTTAACCTGCCCAATCGATATCTGCCCAATTCCAGGCCAGATATCAGTCGGGCAGGCCCCTCGTTTCTGCCCCTACACGGGCCGATAAGCTGCCGAAACGGTCTAAGGGACCCATATCGCAGCTACAATCGGCCCGTGTATGGGGACCTTAATGTGGGGAAGCCATAGACCAAGTACTGCCCCAGGGTCCTCAGACCTCTTGTTGGACCTCTGACCAATGAAAGATGGGATTGGTGTTTGGAGTTGACCATTCAGAAGGTCCAGCCTTGCAACAAGTTATCAGTGCTGCTAAATGAAAAAGGAAGAATACAAACAGAAGAATCAAATACATTCAGTTGTGTTCTTGCATTAAGAGCAACGAAGAATGAAATGTAAGGGGATATGTATATAGTGATGTAACAATAGACAGCTGACCCGTTTGTTACTGGATTCCTAGGCGTCTAAGAGACCTTGCTGTGGTCCCTCTAATGTCCCTCTAGTTATGGCACAAGGTACTAGTGATCAGCCCATTTTTTGCCAGGCATGGGTTTGTACTGAAATCCTGCATTTTGCCATTGGCAAATTGTTTTGCAAAACTGCAGAATTTTGGCAAGAAAAATTCATAGTCACATGAAAAAAGGCATGGTTTGTGGATGCATCAAAAAAGAGCATGGTCATGTCAAAGGCCTAGGGGGCAACAGCGAGGGGGCGCTAGGCAGATACCTCTGTGCCAACCCCTAGTCCGGGATTTCTTAGGGTGGCCATACACGGGCCAACTGTAGCTGCCGATATGGGTCTCTTGGATCAATTTGGCAGCTTATCGACCCATGTAGGGGCCAAACGATTGAGTTAGCCTACATTTTCTCCAATATCGCCCACCCGTAGTGAGTGGATCTTAACCTGTATGGGCACCTTTATCCGGGCCGGCGACTCCGTGGGTGTGCGTGCGTTTATTAATGTATGCGAGCAGGGGGAAAGGGTTTAGGAGGTGGCCAGTTGGATCGCATAGGGTGCCTGTCTGACTTGGCTCGCCTCTGCATACAGAACTCACATTTCACAAATTTTACGACTTTTCGCTAATTTTTTCACAGCAAACCAAAATGGGACAGATTCGCTCATCACTAGGTACCATTCTCTTGTATCCCTTCGATGCCCATGATTTACAAATATATCCAGCCCGTTACCACTATATCCTCTATTCAATCATTAGTTGAGTAATGAGCAATATTGTGAAAAAAAAAGCGGAACACGTCTTTTTTTGCTAAGCTTTCCCGCTGCAAATTTTTACACCAGTTTTGCGAAAAACTCCACCAATGGAGTGAAACACGTCTTTTTTGACGCACAACTTTTTTTTGCCATGTGGCTATTTTTTTTTCCGCTACAAATGTTTACGCCCGTTTCGCAAAAAACTCCACCAATGGCAAAATGTGGAATTTTGCCGTGAATCCATGCCTGGCAAAAACTTTCGCTCATGACTAGTTGCCTACAAATAATTGCATCAATATCCAATAGATATATCCCGGGAATACATTTTCTATGGGACTTTCAATGAACCAGTAATTGTATAACAAGGCCTGGTAACGGCTTATAGGCTCAGACATTTCAATCCAATATAGAGTGTAAGCTCTACGGGGCAGGGACCTCCATCCTCTTGTGCCTTTGACTCTTAACTTATTGCAACTTTACCTTGTATTTATCTGTATTTATTGTTATACTGTGTATTTATCTATTATTATCTTAATAACCCCCTGTTTGTATTAATGTATTCTACTGTACAGCGCTGCGTACATAAGTAGCACTTTATAAATAAACATATACATACATACATATAGAACAGAAGATAAATTCTAGGTAAAAACATTCTTCTCTCTACACAATGAGGGGGAAGGCTGGGTGTAGAACCCAGATGCATCTCCTATAAATGCCTTCACTGTGTCGCTGCTTGACTTCCAATTGTGTTTCACGGGTCAGGGGTTACGCGCCCGTCACACGATTCCCTGTGATTGGAGCAGACACATTGCGAGTAGAGATCTGTGCAAATACCTGGCTTTATTAGATTCAACTAGATGACCTCTGTTTGAAATACTTTTCTGACATATTGGTATTTTCCACACCGGCCACACTAACAAGATTCCATGTCATGTTGCATTCTGGCGGATTATCATCACAGCGGCAAGGAAACAGCCATTACGGCTATTATTGTCCTACACTGGGATCATGTCGGCTCTTAATGCTGAGAAGCCATCGTACATTTCCAGTCACTTCATGTATCATTTGTTTTCCCCCATTTGCCCCCAGCTCTCGAGGTTCTATCTATCTTATATACAAACAGACAGAACCTGTCTCTCTACAGGTAAAGACTCATTCAGGTTCTAGAGAAAAATTCATTTCTTTTGATTTTATCACCAGTGAAAACTATTTAGGTTACCAGGAAACGTCCCCATATTTTTCTAGCATTGTTGATACTTATCAAATCTCATATTATCAACAGCGGTAAAATGTAAACATATTTTTCATTCTTTTACTCGTTGTTGGACTTTCCCATTACCTCACATGATATATTTCCCCACAATGGGAAAAGGTTTTCATGATGTATCACCTGATTCAAGCAAATTTTTTTATGCTTTTGGCCCATAGGATAAAAAGGGAAAGTTGTGTCATACTTAGGGGTTGATTTATCAAAATATGAGTTTAGAGTTAATACATAAAAACTTACCCGGGTTCTATTCATTCCTATGGGATATTTAGAAGCTTATTTATCAAATTGTGAGTTCTAAATTTCACCCATTGATAAATACCCTTCTAAAAATCCTATAGGAATGAATAGAACCCGGGTGAGTTTTTATGTATTAAGCTCTAAACCCACATTTTGATAAATCTGCCCCATAGGGTTAGATTTATCAAAATTCAGATTTGTATAATTTTAGACCATTTTTCAACCTCGACTAAAGCTACAATTTTAAAAAGTGCCAATGTTTCCTTATTTATAGTGATAAGCAAATTCAAATTGGGCATGGCTGCATCAAAAAAGGGCGTGGTCGCATTAAAAAAAGCGCAGACGACAAAAAAATTGGGCTGCAAATGCGTTTTGCAAATTTTTCGCCATTTCGCAAATTTTCTTGCCATTTCTCAAATTTCTCAAATGTGACAGATTCGCTCATCACTATTTATTTATTAAAAAATCAGAATATAATGGAATGAAGACAAAACCCAGAAATCCTTTTTTTCTTAAGAATTTTCGTGCGATTACAAAACAAAAATTTTTTGAAACCCTTGAATTAAACAAAGATTTTACAGTTTATATCCTGGCCAACGTTTAGATGGTGAAGTTTTCTATTCAAGTTCTTTTTGTGGCTTTTACTATTGATAAATATTGTGTTTTTAAGTAATTAGCTCAATGCATGGTTTTTAGCGCTAAAGTGTTTGATTCAGAAAAAAAATTGAAACAAAATTTTGATTCTGCAGAAAAGTTGAGAAACGTTTTCAGAATGACAGAAAAGCTTTATACATGTAAAGATAATAATTCAAAAAGTGACATTAATGGGCAGGCCAGTGACATTTAGGGGTGGAGTTATGATTTTAGATTGCGAGGCCATGACGTCTGTAACTTGGGCCAATGTGAATCTTGGCAGGCAATTTTGAACCAGACAGGCCTAGAAAAACTGGACTGTCCAGTTCAAAACCAGACAGATGGCAGCCCTAGGGCCCGAGGGCAACTAGTAAGTAAAGGGGAAATTAGTTGAATATTTTCTTGGAACCCTTTAGTGAAGGATGGAGAGTAGCGAATCTGTCCCATTTCGCTTCGCCAAAAAATTAACAAAACTGCTTAAAAATTCACAAAATGGCGAAAAACTCCCAAAACGCATTGAAGTCAATAGTCAACTTTTTTCATGCGCTCCAAATCCAAAACTAACGTCAATGGGTGGGGTTTTTTTTGTTTTTGCACCAACTTTTTTGTCTTTGCTACATTTTTCTCTTGGTCACTTTTTTCTCATGGGGACTTTTTTGTCTTTGCTACATTTTTGTCTTGGTGACTTTTTTCTCTTGGTGACTTTTTTCTCTTGGTGACTTTTTTCTCATGGGGACTTTTTTGTCTTTGCTACATTTTTGTCTTGGTGACTTTTTTCTCTTGTTGACTTTTTTCTCTTGTTGACTTTTTTCTCTTGGTGACTTTTTTCTCTTGGTGACTTTTTCTCATGGGGACTTTTTTGTCTTTGCTACATTTTTGTCTTGGTGACTTTTTTCTCTTGGTGACTTTTTTCTCATGGGGACTTTTTTGTCTTTGCTACATTTTTGTCTTGGTGACTTTTTTCTCATGGGGACTTTTTTGTCTTTGCTACATTTTTGTCTTGGTGACTTTTTTCTCATGGGGACTTTTTTGTCTTTGCTACATTTTTGTCTTGGTGACTTTTTTCTCTTGGTGACTTTTTTGTCACTGCTACATTTTTGTCTTTGTGACTTTTTTCTCATGGTGACTTCTATCTCTTGGTGACTTTTTTGTCTCTGCTACATTTTTTCTTGGTGACTTTTGCTGCAGTTTCTCCAAAAATCCCAATGAGTGAGAGCTACTAGATTGGTTCGATACTATGTCCGAATGCTCTAGAATAGGGGTCCCCAACCGCCAGTCTGCGGACCAGTGCTGGGCCGCAAGGTTCTTTCTAGTGGGCCGCCTCAGTTCCCGGGTGCGGTAAAAATGCAGCGCAAAGGAAGAAAGGCGCATATATAAGCATTGCGCTGATCAAAGCAACGCGCATGAAGAGGCTTGGAGGAAAGTGTCGCAGGTTCGTGCTTGACACCGGTCCTTGGGGCCAAAAAGGTTGGGGACCACTGCTCTAGAAGCAGGAGATAGTGAGGACTATTTAGTGAGCAGCTTTGACTTCACCGAGGAGTATGAGTAGAGTAGATCCACCATTATATGGACACAGCAGCATAGACTAAAGGTGGACTTGCTCCTCAGGAAGGAGATGCCCTGTAGCAGCTGTTTTTGGAAAGGGCACCAAGTGGTGAAGCCTCATCCTTAATTATCTTAGGTGTTAGGTGATCTGGCCATACATCTTCCATCTACTGATTTACCCGAATGCACCTGTACTAGTTTGCTTGTCCATCAATGTTAAAGACAAAGAATTAATTAACAAAATATTCTGCATATAGTGCAGTAGAGTCCCAGGTTTCTATGTCATTTATGCTGCAACAAGAGATCCAGAGAAGTCGGTATGAAAGGGATAACAGTCCCTCGTTGCCTACACAGGAACCGTTTAATGCTAGGTATACACTACTTTTTGTTTTTTTACATGTGAATTTCATTTTGCTGACTCCTAGGCCTAAAAGTAGCTTTTTTTTTTTCCTTTCTGGTGTTCCGGTCTATTTATAATGATTTGACAATATTACTTCCATGGTGATGCTAAGCAGACCAGGAGCAGGGAACAGGTTTGCACAGTTAGGCGGATAAACAGATGCTAAGCCAATGTGACACAGATGCTGCTGCTGAGCTTGAAAAAGCAGGTCAAGGTTATTAGGAGAAAGTGCAGCCATGTCTCATAGCTGAGAGCAAAAATATCCATGTGGAGCCAGCCTTCCCTTCCAAAGGATTCTTTAGGATACAAAGGACAGGACACGACTGGAGAACGGTCGGTAATTACACTTGCCCTGCTCCCTCACTGAATGCATAAATAAATCTTGGCTCCGTTACTGAAACTATTTACTTTTGGGGGAAATTGCCTCGGTACAGAGTTGTCCTTAGCCGATTGCCAAAAGGGCATCTCCCCTGGGCCTATAGTCTCTTAGCAATAGCAGCAACTCTGAGCAAGGTGCCAAGGAGCCATTTAATTAAGGAAGAAGGAAAGGGTTAATTAGGGGTGGTGCCAGTTTGTTAGGTTTATAATTACTCACCTTAAGGCTAAGAACCCACGGAGCAGTTCAGTCACCCACGATAGCAAAGATCTATCCAATCGCTCCAAAATGGCTTTCCACCGGCAACAATAGGAGGCGCCAGTGGAGAGCCCTTTGTATCGCTTCGATTTTCCAAAGTTGCCCACAGGAGGAAACTTTGAGCGACTTTGGAATACAGAAGCAATGCAAAAGGCTTTCCGCCGCCGACTCCTACTGTTGCCGGTGGAAAGCCATTTTGGAGCGGTTAGTTGCCCCCAATAGGAGAGATCTTTCATGGGTGACTGAACCGCTCCGTGGATCCTTAGCCTTAACCTCCTCAACTGAAAAATCTGTTTGCCAGGGGTATTATTTTAGTGAGGACTGCGCCGCCATCTTTTTACCTGTGCCAGGGGATCTCTGTTGTAGCCCTGGGCTGTGCACATGCTCAGTAGAAGCCATAAGGCTTCCCTGGCAAGAAGATGGTAGTGTGGCATTAACTAGAATATTACCCCAGGGAGATGTGGATGTCAAAAGAGGAGCACCTACATATGGTCTGGGATAAGCAATTAGGTATAATTAATAGGGGCGTGCCCAACAAATAGGCACCCACCCAATGGGAGGAGGTTTTCCTTTACCTGAAAACCTCCTCCATAGTTGGATTACCACTTTGCCCCCACAGACAGATTAAACTGGGTCAAATGAGCGGAGCAAAAAGAGATAATATGTAAGAGATTGCCTACTGCATGCCCACAAGATACCAACATAGTTTGTGCCAGTATTGGTGTATAGTTAGGGTCTACAGGGGGGCCCCCCCAAAAAAGCTCCTGCAATTTCAGGAAAAAGGAATGCATTGTGGGTAAAGACAGATTCAATTGCCCTGAGTTTGTACTTTACCCATTCTCTGCTTCTATAATGAAGCTCTTATAACTTTGTTACTCAGTTTACAACCCTTTTAGCTCTGGTTGTAGCCCCCGATCTTCTTTGGTCCCCAAAGTGATGAGCCAATCTGTCCCATTTTGCTTTGCCGAAAAATCAACGAAACTGCCGAAAAATTTGTGAAACGCATTGAAGTCTATAGGTGACAAATTTTACGTGCAACAATTTTTTTTTACTCCAAGTGCATTAAAGTCAATAGGTGTTTTTTTTTTGTATCAGAGTCATTTTTCTCTTGGCGACTTTTTTGTCGCGTCAAATTTTCATTTGCGAATTTGGTTGCCAGGTGGAAAAATTTGCTTATCACTAGTCCCCACCAATTACAAGTTATCTTTAACTACAAGTTTATTCTAAGAGTAAGATCCTATGTACCAATCAGCTGAGGAATCACGGAACCGTACAAAATCTAGTTACGCTCTGTGGTCATTTGATCATGATGGGCGTGATCAGGCCTCAATACTATTGGCCGGGAAGGTATAATAACATTCTGCCGGTTCTTTCCTGCACTTTATACGTTCTTGTTAGTTACTGCATTTCTCCTCAATTCCCTGTTCCCGTATAAAGGGGAGATCTGCCTATAACTGAGATCACATACAGAGGAAAGCTTATTGGGCACGTTGAATATTCCCTCAAAACCCTCAGTCTCACCAGCGGTTAAACAGCAGCCGCACGCGGCAGTCCCCAGCTAGCCCTTAGTGCCCAACAATCCTTTCAATTCTCCAGGTTCACATCAAGGACACAATTTACTAAAGACTGACTAAGCATGGGATGAGATTGCTCGGCCTCCACCATCGCACTTAAACGGATTGTTACTAGTGATGAGCGAATCTGTTCCGTTTCGCTTCGCCGAAAAATTCGCGAATCGTTGAAAAGATCCGCGAAACGGCGAAAAATTCGCGAAACGGCGAAAATGTCGTGCGACAAAAAAAATTGTCGCCCGCAGCTATTATTTTGTCGCGCGGCTATTGTTTCGTCTCCCGCGGCTATTGTTTTGTCGCGCGGCTATTATTTCGCCGCGCGCGGCTCTTGTTTCGTCGCCCGCGGCTATTGTTTTGTCACGCGGCTATTGTTTCGTCGCCCGCGGCTATTATTTCGTCGCGCGCGGCTCTTGTTTCGTCGCCCGCGGCTATTGTTTCGTCGCCCGCAGTTATTATTTTGTCGCACGGCTATTGTTTCGCTGCGCGCGGCTCTTGTTTCGTCGCGCGGCTCTTGTTTCGCCGCCCGCAGCTATTATTTTGTTGCGCGCTATTGTTTCGTCGCCCGCGGCTATTATTTTGTCGCCCGCGACTATTCTTTTTTGACGCCGGCGACAATTTTTGGACGTGCGGCGAATTTTTCCACGGCGAAATTTTTCATCCGTTTCGCGAAATAATCCGCCAATGGCGAAACGCGGAAATTCGCCGCGAATCCATGCCTGGCGAAACTTTTCGCCCATCACTAATTGTTACTTATTATTTGTGCTTTCGGTACAGTTGGCCCAAAAGTCCCGTGCAGTTTTCCTACGTATAAATTGTTCTTGCGTGAAAGTAATACAATGAATTCTCAGTGTACAGGAAGCAACACAAAGTTACACAGAGTTTTAGTTCAGTTGTAGATAAGAAGACGGATCCCTTTGTACTGTAATAGGGGCCCTGAAATACCCAATGTACCTCCTCACTTGCTTGGCTAGATCCTACAGCAGTTCCCATGGCAGAATCATACAGGATTTTACTGGCTTAGCTGGTAAAACACCTGCTAAGGCCGGGCTGGTATTATAAATATATCAACAATGTAGTTGCCAGCAAATCCAGTCAGGGGTGGGAAAACTTTTTGGCTCAGGGGCCACATTGACTTACAGATGGGCTGGGCCGAGCCAGGCCAGCGTTACGCTCAGGGCCGCCATCAGAAATCACGGGGCCTCTCAGCTCCCACCCAGCATCCTCCAGCTCCACTCCCCAGCATCCTCCAGCTCCCCCCAACATCCTTCAGCTCTCCCCCCAGCATCCTACCCAGCATCCTCCAGCTCCACTCCCCACAGCATCCTATCCAGCATCCTCCAGCTCCACTCCCCAGCATCCTGCAGCTCCCCCTCAGCATCCTCCAGCTCCACTCCCCAGCATCCTGCAGCTCCCCCCAGCATCCTCCAGCTCCACTCCCCAGCATCCTCCAGCTCCCCCCTGTGTCCTCCTCAACATCCTCCCACCAGCATCCTTCCTCCAGCTCCCCCCAAGCATCCTCCATCTCCCCCTCCCCCAGCGACTTACAGCTTCCTGCGGCTCCCCCCAGCTCCATCCTCCAGCTCCACTCCTCAACATCCTCCCACCAGCATCCTCCCTCCAGCTCCCCACAAGCATCCTCCATCTCCTCCTCCCCCAGCGACTTACAGCTTCCTGCGGCTCCCCCCAGCTCCATCCTCCAGGGACCTCCTGCTTCAGCCTGCTTTCTCCATCCATCGTCTGCATCTGTCCCCCGGCTCCCCGCTGCATCACAACACTTTTTTATAGGCTTGCGCCCCAATCAATCAGGGCCCATAATTCTTTAAAGGGGGTTGCAGAGTCGGTGGGCTGCGGGCTGTAGTTTGCCCACCCCTGCATTAGGTTGAGCCACTTAGGAAAGACTAAGCAATGTGTAGGCCTTTCCACTGGCCACTCCTATTGCTGCCGGTGGAAAGGCATCTCATAGTGGTTAGTCATTCTCAGTAGCAGAGATCTATCACAGGCAACTAACTCGCTCCATGGGCTGTCAGCTTTAAGCCACTTAAGCACCTGATGCACACAGAACCCACCCAAAATGTATCTTTCTTTTTCTCCTTGCCCGATACTCCTCATGCAATCACAGCTCCGCCCACTTTCATCATCATTCCGCCCCTTCTACATCACAGACTGTCCCCTTTGTCGCTGCCTCCCCCTGCTGGCTGGTAAGTTAATTCTAAAAAGGTGGCAATCCTAACAGTATAGGAAAAAAAGAGTAGATCAATGGCTGAGTGAATACATTTTGACCCAAAAGGCCTCAGTTTTATATATGTACTGCTGGCGACCTTGGCCTTAGGCACCTACACAAACATTGTATTAGCAGTGTCGGACTGGAACCCCAGGGGCCCACCAGAAAACCTTAGACCATGGGCCCACTCCCCAAACTATCTTTCCCCCTTTCCTCACCCAACCTCTTTATTCTCCCAGTCTCTTTTATTTACATGCTAGCATCTATTCTTCCATCTATTTATTCTCTTTGTTCCATTCAGAAATAGGGAATGACCATGAAGTAGGTCAGGAGCAGGAGGGCCCACTGACACCTGGACCCACCGGGAGTTTTTTTGGTATCCTTGTGGGCCAGTCTGTGTATTAGTAACAGTAAAGTGCAGTGTGCAAAGTGCAATTCTGGATTCCAGAGAAACTGTAACCACACAGGATATAATAAATAGGCCCCTTACGGTATGGAGATCCAAATTATAGAAAGACCCCTTATCTGGAAAAACCCAGGTCCCAAGCATTCTGGATAACAGGTTCTATGCCTGTACTTGAAATTCCTATCATATGTAAGCCCTACATTGCTCTTATATATGCATCATGATATTATTCCAATTATCTTGATAGAAGAATTGAGTTCAGCATATGGACCTGGGCTTATCTATAGCCTTATCCAAGGGAATTCTCCTATAGGCTTAATTAGCTAACAATACCATATTGTCTCCTACCAACATAACTGGCTAGCAAAATAAACCTGAAGGCTAATGTCCCACGGGGAGATTTAGTTGCTGCGATTTTTAAAAAGCGGGTTCCAGTGATAAGTTGCTCATCTTTTCCCAGGGTCGGACTGGGGGGTGAAGGGCCCCCCTAACCCCCCTCGTAGGGCCCCCACCCATTGCCCTCCCCAAGCGCCGGGCTCAGTCTGACTCTATCTTTTCCTTACAGCCAATGCTAGAGATTTCTACAATGGCGGGATTCTATTTCCAATGCTTTTTTTGTAAAAATACTCGAAAAGGGTCTCATAGCAATTCGGAGCGATAAGCAATTTGAAGTAGTATCGTCGGTTTAGGTACCGGCAATTTATATTCTTCTCTATGTATAGACAAAATGAGCGACTTGTCGCTGGAACTCGTTTTTTTAAAAATCGCAGCGACTAATCTCTCCGTGGGACATTAGCCAAAGTGGTTCTCAGTCACATTAGTCTTGCTGTCTATGATGGTTATGCAGCTACGTGAACAAAAATAGGATGAAATTCAAGCTGGAAATGCAGGTCCTTTGGCATTGGCCTGAACATACCAGTTTGGTGAGTTCCAGGAAGCTAGCTAGTGTTTATCTAATTGCCAGAGGGGGTGTTTAATATGTGCAATTAGACTGTCTGAGAAGGCTATACCTTCAGCCTGCTAGAACTTCTGTGTGTTACTCCTGAGAGTAAGGTAGATCCTCGTTGATCATGGCGTAGGTAAAATGAGATGGAAATCCTGAAAGTGTTGCTTATCGAGGCTAAAGAGGGGCATCGTCCTCTACTCATAGGTGTGGCCCCCTCTCCATAAGGTCAAGAACAATTCCTAATGTGTCAGACTAATTAGTGTTGATCTTCAGGGGTAGAGGAGTATGGGGTAGGCAACAAAGTCACCTTCCTAGGGTGCAACCATTTTGTATAATGAATGTTTATGCCCAAAGTTAATGGACTATCAATAACAGGTAGAACCACAGGGGAAAGGGGGCACACAAATTGCCAAAGTCCCCGGCCCAGTTCTGTTTTGCGTGAACATTTTTGTTTTACTATGATAGTGGTACTTGGGCATCTGATTTTAAGGTCTGATTTCAATACTATACAACACCACTATGCTTTTATTTTTGTTGGTGTTCCTAAAATGATCAAATTATCAAGTACAAACGACCCCCCCCACAAGTGCAATGCCGGTTTATTGGCTAGAAAGGCGACAGTCTTCGTGTCACTTTAGGGGTCGAAGTGCAAAAATTATTGACCATTTATAGCTCTGCTTAGGTCTCTCAGGAGCCAAACAATGGGGTTTAACATTAAGGGGGGCATTTACTAACCCACAACCTTTTCAGGTTGGGCTTTTTGATGTATAAAAAGTTGCAAACCCTGAAAAAGGTCACAGGAAAAAAGATGCAACTTTTTTTCGAGATTTATATAAGTATTTTTTCCTCGACAATTCCGAATCCAAAAATTCTCCACCTAAAACCTATCGAGGTCCTATAGAAGTCAATGGCCTTCTCGAGAAGATTTTCCTCTGCTTCAAACTTTTTGAGTTTTGTTTTTTATTTTTGTGCGACAATTCAAAAAAGTTGTGGATATCATGCGTGCTTTTCACGACTTTTCTTCGTCTTTTTCCTGCTTGTACTTTTCCCCCTTCAGGTTTTTGGATTAATGTCTGAAATTAGTGGAAATAAGTTTATTTGTGGTTTCCAAAAGAATAAAATAAGATGAATTTGAGTTTTGGGAAATCTGCCCCATAATATTAAAATACCCCGTAATGTTTTCCTAACGAAAATTCTATTGGGCGTTTAAAATGCTCTCTTTTTAAATTAAGATGTATTTTTTTCATGAAATTATTCTATTAACTCCCAGTTTTCTCTCGTTGTTGGTGATCTTCTCTGTACCGTTTCCAGAGAAAAATAAAAACACCACAATATCAGAACACTGTGGTCTCTTCCACCCAAAGAGAATGCAGACGAGACCGCTCTGCATGGATTTTGCCTGGGGCACAAGAGAAACACATTATTACCCACCTCCTATTTCCCCATCAGTTCTCTCTCACATGTATTTAAGATCGGCGCTTTATTAATGTGTTAGACAAAAAGCCAAGGACAACTTTAAGGTGAGGAACATCTCCAATATCCAGCTGTATGCACTGCACTATGGGTTTTAATTTCTTCTGGGAATCTCTAGAGTAGGTTCTTTTCTAATCTATCATTTAGAGTGGAAGGTCTTCTATTTATATTAATGATACTGTATGTCTCTGGGGAATGACTAGGCTAAAGCAAGAGACTTGAGCTGGGCCAATGCTAACAAGATCAGCACCTAATACACATTTTTAGATAAACAGAATAACATAAGGGATGTGAAGGAACTTAGCAGTTAGTCTCATTTTGGCATTATATAGGGACTAAAGTACCCCCTATTGTAACGTATAGGGATATTATAAGTCCCCGAGGAGTTCCTTATAATATATAGTGAATAAAGTACCCCCTATTGTAACATATAGGGATATTATAAGTCCCCGAGGGGTTCCTTATAATATATAGTGAATAAAGTACCCCCTATTGTAACATATAGGGATATTATAAGTCCCCGAGCAGTTCCTTATAATATATAGTGAATAAAGTACCCCCTATTTTAACATATAGGGATATTATAAGTCCCCGAGCAGTTCCTTATAATATATAGTGAATAAAGTACCCCCTATTTTAACATATAGGGATATTATAAGTCCCCGAGGGGTTCCTTATAATATATAGTGAATAAAGTACCCCCTATTGTAACATATAGGGATATTATAAGCCCCCGAGGAGTTCCTTATAATATATAGTGAATAAAGTACCCCCTATTGTAACATATAGGGATATTATAAGTCCCCGAGGAGTTCCTTATAATATATAGTGAATAAAGTACCCCCTATTGTAACATATAGGGATATTATAAGCCCCCGAGGAGTTCCTTATAATATATAGTAAATAAAGTACCCCCTATTGTAACATATAGGGATATTATAAGCCCCCGAGGAGTTCCTTATAATATATAGTGAATAAAGTACCCCCTATTGTAACATATAGGGATATTATAAGTCCCCGAGGAGTTCCTTATAATATATAGTGAATAAAGTGCCCCCTATTGTAACATATAGGGATATTATAAGTCCCCGAGGGGTTCCTTATAATATATAGTGAATAAAGTACCCCCTATTGTAAAATATAGGGATATTATAGGCCACCAAGGAGTTCCTAAGGCCTTGTGCTTTTATATGGTCATGGAACTCTGAGGTGACTTCTAATATCCTCAAATTTTACAGCAGGGGGTAATTTATTTATTATAATATACAAGTTTCATCATGTGACAGAAATTACATCACTAAGCTCCGATTATAACTGATGACATCACTCAGCACCGTTTATAAGGATATAATGTAAAGTTTGGGCCCATAGGGAAATGACCAAACTGTATATTATATCAAAGATATAATTACCCCTTTATTGGGGGCAGAACAGTCCTACTGGGTTTATTTAATGGTTAAATGATTCCCTTTTCTCTGTAATAATAAAACAGTACCTGTACTTGATCCCAACTAAGATATAATTACCCCTTATTGGGGCAGAACAGCCCTATTGGGTTTATTTCATGGTTAAATGATTCCCTTTTCTCTGTAATAATAAAACAGTACCTGTACTTGATCCCAACTAAGATATAATTACCCCTTATTGGGGCAGAACAGCCCTATTGGGTTTATTTCATGGTTAAATGATTCCCTTTTCTCTGTAATAATAAAACAGTACCTGTACTTGATCCCAACTAAGATATAATTACCCCTTATTGGGGGAGAACAGCCCTATTGGGTTTATTTAATGGTTAAATGATTCCCTTTTCTCTGTAATAATAAAACAGTACCTGTACTTGATCCCAACTAAGATATAATTACCCCTTATTTGGGGCCAAATAATCCTCTTTGGTTTAAATGATTTTTTAGTAGACTTAATGTATGGAGTTCCAAATTACAGACAGACCCCAGCACCCCTAAGCATTCTGGATAACAGGTCCCATACCTGTACATTCCTATTATCCAAAATTTTCCCACATTTACATTTCTTTTCTTCCAGTTTACATATATTTATCTAAAGTATAAATCCGGGTGTTTTTTCCCAATTCCATAAATTCCATATTCTAGATTTCCCTATTTACAAATGTTTGCCCAAGTTTTCTTATTTTTAAATGTAACCAAAGTGAGTTGTTATAGTTTCAGCTTTTACAAGGCTCTAATAATACAATGAAAACTGTCAATAGAGAAGAATTTTTCCCATACATAGGGTAATTATTTTTAATATTCTTAAACCTTTGATTACAATTAAATTCTTTCATCTTTGATAAATAAATGCCCTTATCTTAATTCGCTTTTTTTTCATTTGAAAGGGGAATATGTTTAATGCAATGAGCCTGAAATGTAGGATGTTGCGGTATAAAAGCCACAATATTTCTTGCAACTTACTAATGTATTGGCGACGCTAGTAAAGAATGATACATCTGAACTCAAGCATGGCTAAAAAAAAAAGCATAAACACAGATGAGCTCTGTTCAAGGAGATTTGAAAGGCCTCGGAACACTGGCAGAATTTCTCATTGAATAGGTCTGAATTGGAAGATCTCGCCCCCCGCGGGCATGTAGCTGGGCTATTGTGCTTTTCCATTAGAGAAATACTCTGAATCAGAGCGTGCCATTGATTTTTGCCTATTTATGAAAGGCTGCGGAAGATGCTTTCAGATTTAATTGAAAAAGAGTTGTTTGTGAATCAAATGGTCTAAATACTAAGATCTACAATGTAAAGCCAAGAAGCCATTGTTACCCCCCACCCCAAACGCAAATCCGAAAACAGAAGATGGCAACGTTCCTGCTCAATAAGGAGAGATTAGGAAACGTTGGCTTATCTTTAGAGATCCCAAAGACAATGAACGACCAGCAAATGGCGTTGGGCTGATTAGGGGGCCGCTACAGTAAATCAAATGGACAAGTCGGTCGGAACGCTCATAAATAGGAAATCAACAGAAAAAAAGTAAAGTTCCAGAGAGCTACTCCCTGGCTGAATGAGCCGAGGCAGACAATTACGCCCCAAGGGCACGGGACCAGATGCTTCTTTTCTTAGCGAAATATCTTTCATCTTTATTAGCATTTTCAACTACCATCTGATAGTATTATGTGATTTGTAGGGCCGTCTATGGGAAAAAAAAATGTGCAAAATGTCCAACATATTTTGGTGCAGGATAACTTTTATTCTTATTGGAAACAGATTTGATTAAATCGGATCAATGTAGGATGTCAAGGGTGGAGCGTTCAAGGTCAAAATGATTTCTAGGCCAGATGTTAAGGGGGGGAAATGGCGGCTATCTGCCTGTCGACAAGGAATATTACCCCTCTGCACACGATCTTTTATTATATTTCGATGTGAAATAGTAGTTTTTATGAAATTGCCACATACTCGGGACCTGATGTGCTGAAGACTAAATCAGTCTCCCGAGTTGTATTGGCAGTTGACATTACCAGCGCTGCTACTTGTACACAGTGTCGGACTGGCCCAGCAGGAAACCAGGGAAACTCCCCGTGGGACCAGGTGTCAGTGAGCCCTCCTTCTTCTAATGATTTAGCCTATTTCATGGTCATTCCCTATTTCTGTATGGGAATATTTATATTTATAGACCCGCTCCCAGCCCAAACCCTACCCGACCTGGCTTCTCCCCTCTATTTATAGACCCGCTCCCAACCCAAACCCTATCCGACCTGGCTTCTCCCCTCTATTTATAGACCCGCTCCCAGCCCAAACCCTACCCGACCTGGCTTCTCCCCTCTATTTATAGACCCGCTCCCAGCCCAAACCCTACCCGACCTGGCTTCTCCCCTCTATTTATAGACCCGCTCCCAACCCAAACCCTACCCGACCTGGCTTCTCCCCTCTATTTATAGACTCGCTCCCAACCCAAACCCTACCTGACCTGACTTCTCCCCTCTATTTATAGACCCGCTCCCAACCCAAACCCTACCCGACCTGGCTTCTCCCCTCTATTTATAGACTCGCTCCCAACCCAAACCCTACCTGACCTGACTTCTCCCCTCTATTTATAGACCCGCTCCCAACCCAAACCCTACCCGACCTGGCTTCTCCCCTCTATTTATAGACCCGCTCCCAACCCAAACCCTACCCGACCTGGCTTCTCCCCTCTATTTATAGACCCGCTCCCAACCCAAACCCTACCCGACCTGGCTTCTCCCCTCTATTTATAGTCCCGCTCCCAACCCAAACCCTACCCAACGTGGCTTCTCCCCTCTATTTATAGTCCCGCTCCCAACCCAAACCCTACCTGACCTGGCTTCTCCCCTCTATTTATAGACCCGCTCCCAGCCCAAACCCTACCCGACCTGGCTTCTCCCCTCTATTTATAGACCCGCTCCCAGCCCAAACCCTACCCGACCTGGCTTCTCCCCTCTATTTATAGACCCGCTCCCAGCCCAAACCCTACCCAACCTGACTTCTCCCCTCTATTTATAGACCCGCTCCCAGCCCAAACCCTACCCAACCTGACTTCTCCCCTCTATTTATAGACCCGCTCCCAGCCCAAACCCTACCCGACTTGGCTTCTCCCCTCTATTTATAGACCCGCTCCCAGCCCAAACCCTACCCGACCTGGCTTCTCCCCTCTATTTATAGACCCGCTCCCAGCCCAAACCCTACCCGACCTGACTTCTCCCCTCTATTTATAGACCCGCTCCCAACCCAAACCCTACCCGACCTGGCTTCTCCCCTCTATTTATAGACCCGCTCCCAACCCAAACCCTACCCGACCTGGCTTCTCCCCTCTATTTATAGACCCGCTCCCAACCCAAACCCTACCCGACCTGGCTTCTCCCCTCTATTTATAGACCCGCTCCCAACCCAAACCCTACCCGACCTGGCTTCTCCCCTCTGTTTATAGACCCGCTCCCAACCAAAACCCTACCCGACCTGGCTTCTCCCCTTTATTTATAGACCCGCTCCCAACCCAAACCCTACCCAACGTGGCTTCTCCCCTCTATTTATACACCCGCTCCCAACCCAAACCCTACCCGACCTGGCTTCTCCCCTCTATTTATACACCCGCTCCCAACCCAAACCCTACCTGACCTGGCTTCTCCCCTCTATTTATAGACCCGCTCCCAACCCAAACCCTACCCGACCTGGCTTCTCCCCTCTATTTATAGACCCGCTCCCAACCCAAACCCTACCCGACCTGGCTTCTCCCCTTTATTTATAGACCCGCTCCCAACCCAAACCCTACCCAACGTGGCTTCTCCCCTCTATTTATACACCCGCTCCCAACCCAAACCCTACCCGACCTGGCTTCTCCCCTCTATTTAAAGACCCGCTCCCAACCCAAACCCTACCCGACCTGGCTTCTCCCCTCTATTTATAGTCCCGCTCCCAACCCAAACCCTACCCAACGTGGCTTCTCCCCTCTATTTATAGTCCCGCTCCCAACCCAAACCCTACCTGACCTGGCTTCTCCCCTCTATTTATAGACCCGCTCCCAGCCCAAACCCTACCCGACCTGGCTTCTCCCCTCTATTTATAGACCCGCTCCCAACCCAAACCCTACCCGACCTGACTTCTCCCCTCTATTTATAGACCCGCTCCCAGCCCAAACCCTACCCGACCTGGCTTCTCCCCTCTATTTATAGACCCGCTCCCAGCCCAAACCCTACCCGACCTGACTTCTCCCCTCTATTTATAGACCCGCTCCCAACCCAAACCCTACCCGACCTGGCTTCTCCCCTCTATTTATAGACCCGCTCCCAACCCAAACCCTACCCGACCTTGCTTCTCCCCTCTATTTATAGACCCGCTCCCAACCCAAACCCTACCCGACCTGGCTTCTCCCCTCTATTTATAGACCCGCTCCCAACCCAAACCCTACCCGACCTGGCTTCTCCCCTTTATTTATAGACCCGCTCCCAACCCAAATCCTACCCAACGTGGCTTCTCCCCTCTATTTATACACCCACTCCCAACCCAAACCCTACCCGACCTGGCTTCTCCCCTCTATTTATAGACCCGCTCCCAACCCAAACCCTACCCGACCTGGCTTCTCCCCTCTATTTATAGACCCGCTCCCAACCCAAACCCTACCCGACCTGGCTTCTCCCCTTTATTTATAGACCCGCTCCCAACCCAAACCCTACCCAACGTGGCTTCTCCCCTCTATTTATATTTATACACCCGCTCCCAACCCAAACCCTACCCGACCTGGCTTCTCCCCTCTATTTATAGACCCGCTCCCAACCCAAACCCTACCCGACCTGGCTTCTCCCCTCTATTTATAGACCCGCTCCCAACCCAAACCCTACCCGACCTGGCTTCTCCCCTCTATTTATAGACCCGCTCCCAACCCAAACCCTACCCGACCTGGCTTCTCCCCTCTATTTATACACCCGCTCCCAACCCAAACCCTACCCGACCTGGCTTCTCCCCTCTATTTATACACCCGCTCCCAAACCCTACCTGACCTGGCTTCTCCCCTCTATTTATAGACCCGCTCCCAACCCAAACCCTACCCGACCTGGCTTCTCCCCTCTATTTATAGACCCGCTCCCAACCCAAACCCTACCCGACCTGGCTTCTCCCCTTTATTTATAGACCCGCTCCCAACCCAAACCCTACCCAACGTGGCTTCTCCCCTCTATTTATACACCCGCTCCCAACCCAAACCCTACCCGACCTGGCTTCTCCCCTCTATTTAAAGACCCGCTCCCAACCCAAACCCTACCCGACCTGGCTTCTCCCCTCTATTTATAGTCCCGCTCCCAACCCAAACCCTACCCAACGTGGCTTCTCCCCTCTATTTATAGTCCCGCTCCCAACCCAAACCCTACCCAACGTGGCTTCTCCCCTCTATTTATAGTCCCGCTCCCAACCCAAACCCTACCTGACCTGGCTTCTCCCCTCTATTTATAGACCCGCTCCCAGCCCAAACCCTACCCGACCTGGCTTCTCCCCTCTATTTATAGACCCGCTCCCAACCCAAACCCTACCCGACCTGACTTCTCCCCTCTATTTATAGACCCGCTCCCAGCCCAAACCCTACCCGACCTGGCTTCTCCCCTCTATTTATAGACCCGCTCCCAACCCAAACCCTACCCGACCTGGCTTCTCCCCTCTATTTATACACCCGCTCCCAACCCAAACCCTACCCGACCTTGCTTCTCCCCTCTATTTATAGACCCGCTCCCAACCCAAACCCTACCCGACCTGGCTTCTCCCCTCTATTTATAGACCCGCTCCCAACCCAAACCCTACCCGACCTGGCTTCTCCCCTTTATTTATAGACCCGCTCCCAACCCAAACCCTACCCAACGTGGCTTCTCCCCTCTATTTATACACCCACTCCCAACCCAAACCCTACCCGACCTGGCTTCTCCCCTCTATTTATAGACCCGCTCCCAACCCAAACCCTACCCGACCTGGCTTCTCCCCTCTATTTATACACCCGCTCCCAACCCAAACCCTACCTGACCTGGCTTCTCCCCTCTATTTATAGACCCGCTCCCAAACCCTACCCGACCTGGCTTCTCCCCTTTATTTATAGACCCGCTCCCAACCCAAACCCTACCCGACCTGGCTTCTCCCCTCTATTTATAGACCCGCTCCCAACCCAAACCCTACCCGACCTGGCTTCTCCCCTCTATTTATAGACCCGCTCCCAACCCAAACCCTACCCGACCTGGCTTCTCCCCTCTATTTATAGACCCGCTCCCAGCCCAAACCCTACCCGACCTGGCTTCTCCCCTCTATTTATAGACCCGCTCCCAGCCCAAACCCTACCCGACCTGACTTCTCCCCTCTATTTATAGACCCGCTCCAGCCCAAACCCTACCCGACCTGGCTTCTCCCCTCTATTTATAGTCCCGCTCCCAACCCAAACCCTACCCAACGTGGCTTCTCCCCTCTATTTATAGTCCCGCTCCCAACCCAAACCCTACCTGACCTGGCTTCTCCCCTCTATTTATAAACCCGCTCCCAGCCCAAACCCTACCCGACCTGGCTTCTCCCCTCTATTTATAGACCCGCTCCCAACCCAAACCCTACCCGACCTGACTTCTCCCCTCTATTTATAGACCCGCTCCCAGCCCAAACCCTACCCGACCTGGCTTCTCCCCTCTATTTATAGACCCGCTCCCAACCCAAACCCTACCCGACCTGGCTTCTCCCCTCTATTTATAGACCCGCTCCCAACCCAAACCCTACACGACCTTGCTTCTCCCCTCTATTTATAGACCCGCTCCCAACCCAAACCCTACCCAACCTGGCTTCTCCCCTCTATTTATAGACCCGCTCCCAACCCAAACCCTACCCGACCTGGCTTCTCCCCTTTATTTATAGACCCGCTCCCAACCCAAACCCTACCCAACGTGGCTTCTCCCCTCTATTTATACACCCACTCCCAACCCAAACCCTACCCGACCTGGCTTCTCCCCTCTATTTATAGACCCGCTCCCAACCCAAACCCTACCCGACCTGGCTTCTCCCCTCTATTTATACACCCGCTCCCAACCCAAACCCTACCTGACCTGGCTTCTCCCCTTTATTTATAGACCCGCTCCCAACCCAAACCCTACCCAACGTGGCTTCTCCCCTCTATTTATACACCCGCTCCCAACCCAAACCCTACCCAACGTGGCTTCTCCCCTCTATTTATAGACCCGCTCCCAACCCTACCCGACCTGGCTTCTCCCCTCTATTTATAGACCCGCTCCCAACCCAAACCCTACCCGACCTGGCTTCTCCCCTCTATTTATAGACCCGCTCCCAGCCCAAACCCTACCCGACCTGGCTTCTCCCCTCTATTTATAGACCCGCTCCCAGCCCAAACCCTACCCGACCTGGCTTCTCCCCTCTATTTATAGACCCGCTCCCAGCCCAAACCCTACCCGACCTGGCTTCTCCCCTCTATTTACAGACTCGCTCCCAAACCCTACCCGACCTGGCTTCTCCCCCTATTTAAAGACCCGCACCTGACCCACCCTGCCAATGATGTCACAAAATCTGGAAGCTGCCAGCAGTGTAAGATCACGGAAGAGCTCAACCGGAACCCACCCGCAATCAGCTAATGGTTTGCCAAGGTTGGACCACACATCATTAGTCTGTTCATTTGATGAAGTATTCATTTTTTTTGCCCAGTAGCTTTAAACCATAGCAGCCAATAAGACATTTGCTTTTAAACAGGTGACCAGTACGTTTACCTGCTGATTGGTTGCTATGGGTTACTGCTCCTGGGCAAACTTAGTGCCTTTGATTACATAACCTCTTCTGTCTCTTGTTCATCACATGACAAACTGGCACACAAGCAGACTCTGCTAGTTCTAGGTAAATATTGCCACTGGTGCCACCGGCAAGAGAAACACTTTTGTGCTCATTTGTTAATTATATGTTATTTACAACAATAAGTACATTCTCTTTTCCTATTAAGATGCAACTTTAACCTTCTATGGCAGAAATGATCCCCCAGCCCTGTATGTATATATATTGCCCAATCCCAAGCGTGAACAGTTGTTTTCAACCATTGGGATGCATAAATACAGTAAGCTCCAGTAAGATAGCTCTGCTCTTGGAGTGGGATGATTAACATAAGTATTTTATTTATTATCTTCTATTTATATATATGGTTATTGAAAGAGACAAAGACACAGAGAGAGGAACATGTTTATGCGCAATTGCACATTTTGGGAGATCTTGTTTGTGTTTATAGCAGTTCAATGGAAACATTTAGAGTAAGATTATGACCCTTTCACTCTACAAACTGATCATTATTCAGAGACGTACTGATACATTAGGAGGATATTTCCCAAGTCTGATGGGAGTCATATACAGAGTGGGGCTCATAGAACAGATAGTATATACTGTATATATGTTTTAATTACCCATTAGTGGGGTGGCTCATCTTTAACTGTTAGTATGTTATAGAATAGACAATTCTAAGCAACTTTTCAACTGCTCTTTTTGATAGTTTTTCTGCTTCTTTGCAGCTTTTAGATGGGGGGGTCGCAAAAAACAGTCTCTCCGTGGGGCTACAATTTCATTGTTACTGTTAGTTTTCATTACAGGTATGGGATCCTTTATCCGGAAACCCATTATACAGAAAGTTCCGAATTATGGGAAGGCCATCTCCCATAGACTCCATTATAAGCAAATAGTTCAAATTTTTAAAAAATGATTTCCTTTTTCTCTGTAATAATAAAACAGTACCTGTACTTGATCCCAACTAAGATATAATTACCCCTTATTGGGGCAGAACAGCCCTATTGGGTTTATTTAATGGTTAAATGATTCCCTTTTCTCTGTAATAATAAAGCAGTACCTGTACTTGATCCCAACTAAGATATAATTACCCCTTATTGGGGCAGAACAGCCCTATTGGGTTTATTTCATGGTTAAATGATTCCCTTTTCTCTGTAATAATAAAACAGTACCTGTACTTGATCCCAACTAAGATATAATTACCCCTTATTGGGGCAGAACAGCCCTATTGGGTTTATTTCATGGTTAAATGATTCCCTTTTCTCTGTAATAATAAAACAGTACCTGTACTTGATCCCAACTAAGATATAATTACCCCTTATTGGGGCAGAACAGCCCTATTGGGTTTATTTCATGGTTAAATGATTCCCTTTTCTCTGTAATAATAAAACAGTACCTGTACTTGATCCCAACTAAGATATAATTACCCCTTATTGGGGCAGAACAGCCCTATTGGGTTTATTTCATGGTTAAATGATTCCCTTTTCTCTGTAATAATAAAACAGTACCTGTACTTGATCCCAACTAAGATATAATTACCCCTTATTGGGGCAGAACAGCCCTATTGGGTTTATTTCATGGTTAAATGATTCCCTTTTCTCTGTAATAATAAAACAGTACCTGTACTTGATCCCAACTAAGATATAATTACCCCTTATTGGGGCAGAACAGTCCTATTGGGTTTATTTAATGGTTAAATGATTCCCTTTTCTCTGTAATAATAAAACAGTACCTGTACTTGATCCCAACTAAGATATAATTACCCCTTATTGGGGCAGAACAGCCCTATTGGGTTTATTTCATGGTTAAATGATTCCCTTTTCTCTGTAATAATAAAACAGTACCTGTACTTGATCCCAACTAAGATATAATTACCCCTTATTGGGGCAGAACAGCCCTATTGGGTTTATTTCATGGTTAAATGATTCCCTTTTCTCTGTAATAATAAAACAGTACCTGTACTTGATCCCAACTAAGATATAATTACCCCTTATTGGGGCAGAACAGCCCTATTGGGTTTATTTAATGGTTAAATGATTCCCTTTTCTCTGTAATAATAAAACAGTACCTGTACTTGATCCCAACTAAGATATAATTACCCCTTATTGGGGCAGAACAGCCCTATTGGGTTTATTTCATGGTTAAATGATTCCCTTTTCTCTGTAATAATAAAACAGTACCTGTACTTTATCCCAACTAAGATATAATTACCCCTTATTGGGGCAGAACAGCCCTATTGGGTTTATTTCATGGTTAAATGATTCCCTTTTCTCTGTAATAATAAAACAGTACCTGTACTTGATCCCAACTAAGATATAATTACCCCTTATTGGGGCAGAACAGCCCTATTGGGTTTATTTCATGGTTAAATGATTCCCTTTTCTCTGTAATAATAAAACAGTACCTGTACTTGATCCCAACTAAGATATAATTACTAGGGATGTAGCGAACCTCACAAAAAAAGTTCGCGAACCCGTTTGCGAACTTCTGCCAAAAAGTGCGAACTTTTGCGAACTTTGCGAACCCCATAGACTTCAATGAGAAGGCGAACTTTGAAACCTAGAAAAGCCATTTATGGCCAGAAAACTGATTTTAAAGTTGTTTAAAGGGTGCCACGACCTGGACAGTGGCATGCAGGAGGGGGATCAAGGGCAAAAATTGTAATCAGTAATCAGAAAATAAAAGCAGTCCTTACAAGGACTATTGGGTTACAGCAGATGAGATCAGAAGGACAGCTGCCCACAGCAGCTACATACAGAGCAGTAGAAAGTAGATTACTAGTCAGCAAAGCTACCTAAACTGTCCCTCAAACCCCTGCACAGCTCTCTCCCTATGCTAACTCATCAAGCACACACAGGCAGAATGTAAAATGGCTGCTGGGCTTCGGGCTGGGCTTCGGTTTATATATGGAAGGGAGTGGTCCGGGGGTGGTCCAGGAGGGAGAGCTGCCTGATTGGCTGCCATGTATCTGCTGGCTCTGGGGTGAGAGGTCAAAATTTGGCTCCAGCTAAGGCGAACCCAAAATTGCGAACATCGATAAAAGTTCGCGAACTTGCGAACACCCGATTTTCGTGCGAATTAGTTCTCCGGCGAACAGTTCGCTACATCTCTAATAATTACCCCTTATTGGGGGCAGAACAGCCCTATTGGGTTTATTTAATGGTTAAATGATTCCCTTTTCTCTGTAATAATAAAACAGTACCTGTACTTGATCCCAACTAAGATATAATTACCCCTTATTGGGGGCAGAACAGCCCTATTGGGTTTATTTAATGGTTAAATGATTCCCTTTTCTCTGTAATAATAAAACAGTACCTGTACTTGATCCCAACTAAGATATAATTACCCCTTATTGGGGGCAGAACAGCCCTATTGGGTTTATTTAATGGTTAAATGATTCCCTTTTCTCTGTAATAATAAAACAGTACCTGTACTTGATCCCAACTAAGATATAATTACCCCTTATTGGGGGCAGAACAGCCCTATTGGGTTTATTTAATGGTTAAATGATTCCCTTTTCTCTGTAATAATAAAACAGTACCTGTACTTGATCCCAACTAAGATATAATTACCCCTTATTGGGGGCAGAGTACAGAAAAACCGGCACAATCCGCCATATTGTTTTGTACTTGATGTACAGATAGTAGAAATCCCACAGGTCTATCCATTTTTCAACTTCTCTATTGTTGAGCAAATTTGAATCATTTTGAGAAAAACCCACTAATAACAATGATTATAATTGTCATCCCTGGTTAGTCCTTCTAAATGAGAGCAGAGCTGCGCCTATTAATAAGAGGAAGGGCTTTGTGCCAGGAGGATATTTATCAGTCTTAAGCAGGGTCCCTAAGTTAAACTGACACAACTCATTAAAAGAAAACAGAAGCCAATTAGTTTTCATTACACATAAATTAGTTGTCTGATATAAACAAGGAAATACCAGTAAAACTGAAGTCGAGCTCAGGAGAGCCATTCCGGCCTAATTAAAAGCCCACAGAATGGGAAACTGTTTGTTTGAACTGGTGCATTAAGCGAAGGGTTAAAAGGACCAGATAGGGGGGATGTAATAAGATGGAAGAAAGAATAAAAGGTTAGATCCATGGTATTGCGAGTAGGTAGGTTCTTACACACGGTGTTCCATGGAAATGTTCTGATATAAATGTTCTACACTGTTCCGAGAATCTGGTTTCTATCGTTGTAGGATAATCCCCAGTAGTGCAGATCCCTCCGCCCAGGCTTACACAGCATTGTGTGTTGTTTCCATCCCTATAAAATTGGGAAAGTTTACATTCTTGAAGGTCTAATTTCCTTGTTAGTAGGGGAAGTCAACAATATAGGAGCTTAGCGTTCGGCGTGCAGCAGAGCCCCTCGTAATTAGCTTTGTCTGGAGTGGAACCCTCTCTGGCGTTATCTTCAAAGCAACAACTGTACCCATATATACTCTAGGCCAGTGGCCCCCAAGCTTTTTAACCCATGAGCTACGTTCAAAAGAAGCAGGGGTGCAATACAAGCATGAAATAAAGTTCCTTGGGGTGTGCCAAATAAGAGCTATGATTGGCTATTTACTAGCCGCTATGTGCACTGGCAGTCTTTAGCAATACATCAGGTTGTATACAACCAAAACTTGCCTCCATGCCAGGCAACTGGGAACAATAGCCAAAGGGTTGGTAAGTAGTGATGGGCAAAATGTTTCGGCAGGCATGGATTCACAACGAATTTCCATGTTTCGCCATTGGCGGATTGTTTCGTGAAACGGATGAAAAAAATTGCAGGGGAAAAATTCGCCACGTGTCCAAAAATTGTTGCAAGAATAGTCGCACGGCAAAAGAATAGTCGCGCGTCCAAAAATTGTCACAAGAATACTCGCAAGCGTCAAAAGAATAGCCCCGCGTCCAAAAATGATTGCAAGAACAGTCGCGCACGTCAAAAGAATAGTCGCGAGTCCAAAAACTGTCGCAAGAATAGTCGCAAGTTGCGGGCATCAAAAGAATAGTTGCATCTGGATTTTTTTTTCCGCGTGACATTTTCGCCGTTTCGCGAATCTTGTGAAAGATTCACAAATTTTTCTGTGAAGCGAAGCGGGACAGATTCGCTCATCACTATTGGTGAGCAATATGTTGCCACTGGTGGGGGATCCCTGGCCTAGGCATTTCATTTACCTGCTGGCACTCAGGCAGTTAGAGAGTAGAGTTTAGACCTTGTACTTTTAGGCGCAGACCAATATATAACGACATACAATAAACTTTATATAATAACAAACTGTACAAATGAGCATCTAATGGAACAGATAAAGACACAATCAGCCTATCTAGCTACAACAGGACAGGCCGGTACGTTCTCTAAGGCAGGGATAACCAACCAGTGGCTCAGGGGCAACATGTTGCTCACCAACCCCTTGGGTGTTGCTCTCAGTGCCCCCAAACCAGGGAGTTATTTTTGAATTCCTGACTTGGGGGCAAGTTTTGGTTGCATAAAAACTAGGTGTACTGGTGGTAAAGTCTGCTGCCAGTCCACATAGGAGCTAACAAAAAGCCAATCACAGCCCTTATTTGGCACACCCAGGTACTTTTTTTTAACTTGTTTTGCTTACATTTGAATGTAGCTTATGGGTAAAAAAGGTTGGGGATCCCTGAGTATCAATCCCCTTAGAAATTCTGTAGGGGCTAATTAAAGGCAGAGTTAAGTCTTTACAGAACATCCATTCCCCAAAGTCCCTTTCCTTGGACCAAGGAAGCAGATCCCATATAGCATAGCTTGCAACATTCTTTGATGTTGCTGCCAGGGGCCTCAACGTTGGGGTTCAATTTTGAATTCCTGTCTTGTAGGCAAGGAAGCATAGAATGTAAGCTCTTGCGATCAAGGCCCTCCCTCTAGTGTCTCTGATCCTCATCCAAATGTAACTGCAAATCATTTTTGTGAATTGTTTATAAGAACATGTTTTGTCTTTTGTACCCCTCTAGTGCTGCATAAATTGATGCCGCTATATAAATAATAATAATAATACACTAAGGTACTGGCACGAGGAGCCTCCCATCAGTCCATATCTGGATAACAAACAGCCAATCCTAGCCAACTGTGTTCCTCACCAACACATTCTACATTTGAAATCATGGGTAAATAAGGCTGTGGACCTCCAAGGGGCATATTAGGGGGCTTCTATGGCTGCTCAAGGTGCTGCCATCACTGCATATTTAGAAGAGGCTACACTTATGTATTTGTGAGATGAGATTGAGTGTCTGTGGAGCTTTGTAAACCAAAAAGATCAAATTCTTGGTTATCTACAACAGAGCATTTCATGCAGAAGTATACCTACAGATATACATTATAACAAGAAGCTAACGGCTTTGAATTCTTTATAAATTTTATAAAAGTATTTCTTTAAGCCGTTGCAAATGAGTATTAATTAAATGATTATGAGTCAGTCCCGTTGGGCTGTAAATGAGATGTTTGTGCCCTGAGCTTGGAGTTGGGGATAAAAATGAATAGTATTGATAAGGAATGAAAGTGTAGCTCTTGCTAACGATGATTGTGCTCGCTGAATAAAAGCCACAGGAAATCCTACTGGAGAGGAACATAATGAATTCCTTGTTATTTATGGCCAATTTCCTATCTGGTCACCTTCAAAGGCTGCATTTCGGAGGTCCAGTGCTTCAGCCAATGAAGCTTTTGATGCATAACCGTGTAATACGTTCTTTTGGAGTCTCACACCATTTCCTATAAGATAAGCTTCACCTTTCTACATCTAAGCAGAGAACCCGGATAAGTGGAAGGGAAATTCGGAAGCACAAGAGAGAGGATATTGGAATGCATGAAAAGCAAGTAAATGTCAGTAGCTAAATACTTTCTCAGCTTCATATCCTTATGCTAAAGTTTATGTTCTGCAGATGCACAATAATCCAATTTATAAGTCCGTATGGACCAATCGGTCTGTAGAAACCCCAGTTGATAGTTGGGTTGGTATTACTGCTATGTGGAACAGGTGACCCTCTGCCGGCACTTGTTTTTTTAACAAAGCCGTTTTGGGACTCCGGAACTTTCTCCTATAGGAGCGATAGGGAACTTCCATGCTATAGATGTTGGACTAGAAACTGGTGGTACTGACTGGGAAGACATAGTTGAGCACAGATGAGGAGTCAGGGCAGTATGAATCCCAAGGTTCAAGGATCCAAAAAGCAGAATTACACACCACAAGAGGTTTGGGTGGAATATGTGGGAAGAGAAGCCAACTTGGTTTAGGGTACAATGAGGAAATGGGACCCGAAAGGCAAAAAATGCCACAGATGGAAAAGCACAATAGTAAAAACACGCTGGCATCACCATAGGTGGCCACCAACATCACCATACATGTCCCCTTGTGGTGCCATGGTGCTTGATGAGAGGAGAAAGGGACAAGTGTTCATTATGGCCAACTGTTCCAACCAAGTTCTGGCGCAGCGAGAGGTAATAGAATGGCCTGACTCCTGGTGCACTTCATAAGAAAATCAAACTCATTTCATTATGATGGGAATAAAACCCTACAGAGCAAAACCATCTGGCAAGCTGAGAAGCCTATTGGCTCACATATGGGCCCAAAAATTATATTTCTTTCTCAATTGGGACAGAATTCCTACTGGCCGAGGACTAAGCCAAGGGTGTGATCCACAACCAAGTATCTTGGGATAGGTTCATCAGTATGATACAACTATTAGCCCTGAACAGTTTAATCTGTTTGGAGCCTAAATTGGCCAAAACTTTCCTTGTTTGGAGACCTGTTTCTAGTGATAAGTGAATCTGTCCCATTTTGCTTCGCCATAAAATAAAAAACTGCATTTGTTGCGGGATTTTTTTTGTTGCCCGCGTCTATTTTTTGTCGCCTGTGTGTATATTTTGTCGCCTGCATGTATTTTTTGTCACCCGCTGTTTTTTTTTTACGCGGCCGCGCCCTTTTTTTGACACGCAACAAATTTTTCTGCAGCCGAATTTTCATGGAAGTTTCGCAAATGGCAAAATGAGGAAATTCGCTGCAAATCCATGCCTGCCGAAAAAAAAATCGCTCATCACTACCTGTCTCCTGATTGGATGCTCTGCTTGTCTAATAGAAATATTATAGTAAGCCCAGTACTAGACTGGTGTTCTTTTTGGAAAGGCAAAGAATAGGTTTATTTTAGGGGGAGGTGCAAATTTGCCCCAGGGATCTGGCCAAGGTTACTATTCTAGTGAGTGTTGTGCCGCCATCTTCTTCCTGTCCCCAGGATCTGTGCTGCAGCCCCTGACTCTGCACATGTGCAGTAGAGCAAAATGTTTTTCATGTCAAAGTTCCTATTTGAATCTTCTGAGCATTCTCACAGTCCAGCCCTGGCACTGGGGATCCCCGAGACAGAAGAAAGGAAGGAGGTGCCACGCTTACTAGAATAATACCCCGCACAGAAGCATTTTTCAGTTAATAGGAATCCAACCCACATCTGAGGTTAGTGATTATAATCACTGGGGGCACCGAACACATTGACATCCCCAGTTATTAACCCCTTTGTTCTCCTTTGAGACTCTTTTACACCCGTGTGGATAAATCAATCATCATTTGTGAGACATTCCTACAGAAAAGGGATAATGAAGTAACGTGGGCAGAATTTGTCATGGGTCAGTAACCCCCAGCATCTCAACTCCCACCGCTTAAACGGAATATATCCAGGCAAACTGGGCCTAGTTTTCACATTCATGTTTTATACCAACGAATAAAAAAAAATAAATGAGGGCTAATCTACTGCAACCCAGGGCACAAAAGCACTCCCCTTAGTGCTCATTTAACTAGGACCACTTGCCATTGGGTAGGTATTAAATACAGGGCTCCATTGTGGCCTAGGCCTGCCACTGCTCCCTAACTATTGAAAAACAGGTAGGGGGCGGAGTGGAACAGACATTTTACCAGGAGTTACCCCAGTTTGAACTCCCCTGGATGGGCAGTTCCCCTGGCATAAGCCCCCCCAACCGGATTGATGTCTCTGGGGGCACCAACACAGAGATACCATCAGGGGTTTAGGGAGTATTGTTGCCATGGGCCACTGTCTGGGGGGGGCAGGGGCCAAGATAGAAAAGCTTGATTTGTGGGTTGTGGAAGGGGCGGGGCTTGTGATGCGTAGGAAGGCTTTAGTATGTATGTATGTATGTATGTATGTATATCTTTATTTATAAAGTGCTACTTATACAGTAGAATACATTAATACAAGCAGGGGGTTATAAAGATAATAATAGATAAATACAAAGTATAACAATAAATACAGATAAATACAAGGTACGGTTGCAACAAGTTAAGAGTCAAAGACACAAGAGGAAGGAGGTCCCTGCCCCGTAGAGCTTACAATCTATATGGGAGGGGAACTTACAGACACAAATAGGCAAATATAAGTGCTGTAGGTCACAGGGTGACACAATGGTAGGATCATGGGCAGGGTTTGGCTAAATTGAGGACTGGCTGAGCTAGATCAGGGTGAAGAATAGGAGTGTGACTGAGCACGCAAGGGGCATTTTTTTATTGGACCCCATTTTAATTATTAGCACTCAGTGGGGGCCAGTTGGCTAGTTACTGGGGTCATGTTGGGCTGACTTAGTAGTAATAACATATGGTGACCCTGCGCCTATGTACTTCCCTGCCCGGACCTCATGAACCCATGTGTCTCTGGTCTGTATCGGGGCCCAGGGACCTGTAGCAAATCCCCTACATCAGGGATCCCAGCCTTTCTTACTCAGCAGCCACAGTCAAATGTAAAAAGACTTGGGGAGCAACACAAGCACCATAAAAGTTCATGGAGGAGCCAAATAAGGGCTGTGATTGGCTATTAGGGGCCTCTATGCACCCTATCAGCTTACAGGGGGCTTTATTTGGTAGGAAATCTTGTTTTTATTCAACCAAAACTTGCCCCCAAGTCAGGAATTCAAAAATAACTCCCTGGTTTGGGGGCACTGAGAGCAACACCCAAGGGGTTGGGGAGCAACATGTTACCCCCGAGCTACCACTTAGGAACGCTGCAGGGTGCAAAGTGTAAAACACACACATTGCACTTTGCTCCCATTTTGGCACTTACTAAATGACCCCCACCCCGGCTGAATCAGCGCGTTTCATGCCCCTGCACAAAAGCCATACCCACCACTACAAACATGGCAGTCGGCGGCCATAAATTTCTTCATTCACGCCGTCGATTTCCATTGTAAAAATCGCAGCCGTTGCCTAATTTATGAAGGGCCCCGGAACAACATCCTGTGGGCTAATTGCATCATTCCGTAACCTCTGGTGATGTATTAACAATGCGAAGCCACTTCACCGCATATCTTAAAAAGTGCCATATTAACAGGGGGGGGAAAAAGCCCCTCTAGCCTTTGTCTCCCCTCCTTCGCCGCATTTTTTAAGGTCTGTGTTTAAAAACCCTGCCAGGCTGAGTGATAAATGTAATGTTATAAAAATTACTTATTACAAGCTGTCAGCTCGGCTCACTCACACGATGGGCTAGAGGCGCTAAGCCGGCGACTCGGATTCCTACCTTGACAGAATCAGTGCCGGCTCTAAAACCCAACGCTTTCATTGGCGCGGCACCGAACATCATTTACCTTTTTATAATGCGGCATTTGGAGACATGTTCAAAGCGCATGTTACTGTCATTTGTACACGGACTGTAAGTAACCGCTTCATTTAAAGCTGTCATTTCATTTCTACCGGCTTCTTTTTTTTTTTTTGTTCAAATCCTCACAGCGGGGGCGGCAAGAAAAAATTCGCCAACTCAGCGCGGAATTATTTTCGTTTTTATTGTAAAATCTGCAAAAGGGCTTATTCAATTATACGTGAGGTTTTAGAGTGGGAAAGATGAATTTCTGGAACAGGAAGAAAAATCCGGGGGAAATATCGACCTGTCGGTGCTGTGAAATAGATACGGTTAGGGGAATGTACAGGGATCCCATTGGTTTTTATTTCATTACGTGAGCAGATTTCCTTTGTCCTGCTAAGCTTTCTTATCTCAATCTCTGCTAATTACTGGGTGTCTTGTAAGAGCTAGAAATCCTGTAGCGGTGCCAGATATACACTGAATAAAGGCAGCGTCAGACTGCCCACCCCTGGGGCAACAGGAGAAATGCCTCAGTGGCCTCTCTATTCTAATGGTAATACAGGCCTTAATGATGTGGGTGGATCGTGACATCATTATGGGGTGGGACTGTTATAAAAGGGGTGGGAAATGAGTGGACTGGGTGCAGAAATGGGCAGACTGGGTGGGGAAATAGGCAGACTGGGTGGGGAAATGGGCAGACTGGGTGGGGAAATGGGCAGACTGGGTGGGGAAATGGGCAGACTGGGTGAGAAAATGGGCAGACTGGGTGGGGAAATGGGCAGACTGGGTGAGGAAATGGGCAGACTGGGCAGGGAAATGGGCAGACTGGGCAAGAAAATGGTCAGACTGGGCGGGGAAATGGGCAGACTGGGGGAGGAAATGGGCAGACTGGGTGGGGAAATGGGCAGACTGGGCAAGGAAATGGGCAGACTGGGCAGGGAAATGGGCAGACTGGGCAAGAAAATGGTCAGACTGGGCGGGGAAATGGGCAGACTGGGCGAGGAAATGGGCAGACTGGGTGGGGAAATGGGCAGACTGGGCAAGGAAATGGGCAGAACAGACTTGGCGGGGAAATAGGCAGACTGGGTGGGGAAATGGGCAGACTGGGTGGGGAAATGGGCAGACTGGGTGGGGAAATAGGCAGACTGGGTGGGGAAATGGGCAGACTGGGTGGGGAAATGGGCAGACTTGGCGGGGAAATAGGCAGACTGGGTGGGGAAATGGGCAGACTGGGTGGGGAAATGGGCAGACTGGGTGGGGAAATGGGCAGACTGGGTGGGGAAATAGGCAGACTGGGTGGGGAAATGGGCAGACTGGGTGGGGAAATGGACAGACTTGGCGGGGAAATAGGCAGACTGGGTGGGGAAATGGGCAGACTGGGTGGGGAAATGGGCAGACTGGGTGAGGAAATGGGCAGACTTGGCGGGGAAATAGGCAGACTGGGTGGGGAAATGGGCAGACTGGGTGGGGAAATGGGCAGACTGGGTGGGGAAATGGGCAGACTGGGTGGGGAAATGGGCAGACTGGGCAAGGAAATGGGCAGACTGGGTGGGGAAATGGGCAGACTGGGCAAGGAAATGGGCAGACTGGGCAGGGAAATGGGCAGAGTGGGTGGGGAAATGGGCAGACTGGGTGGGGAAATGGGCAGACTGGGTGGGGAAATGGGCAGACTGGGTGGGGAAATGGGCAGACTTGGCAGGGAAATAGGCAGAGTGGGTGGGGAAATGGGCAGACTGGGAAGAGAAAATGGTCAGACTGGGTGAGGAAATGGGCAGGCTGGGTGAGGAAATGGGCAGACTGGGTGGGGAAATGGGCAGACTGGGTGGGGACATAGGCAGGGTAATGGTGGGCCTCTGATTATAAAGGCTGATTGGCAGCAGAAAGGTGAGGAATGGGAGGGATTTATAGGGAGTTACAAATTTACTGGCAAGTAGTGATGAGCAGGTAAGTGCAGGACTTCCTTGTGGCACGTGCCCACCCGTACCCTCTAACTGAGCGATGTACATGTTGCTCTTAGCCATCAGTCACTAAACAATTCCTATTATCTGCATATTTACTGTTTTTTAAATATGGCCAACTCCCTTCTACTTTTCTCTTTACAATGGATGGAGACACCTTCTTACTTCTTTGTCTTTATACTTTACTTGTCTCTAATATAAAAGGTGACTTCAGATCAGTTTATATCTCAGTAGTACAAGAGTTTTTAATTAGGTCACAGGTTCCCAGAACCTTCTGGGGGAGGCCAGATAGGGAAACAATCAGAACAGCCCTATTGGGTTTATTTAATGGTTAAATGATTCCCTTTTCTCTGTAATAATAAAACAGTACCTGTACTTGATCCCAACTAAGATATAATTACCCCTTATTGGGGCAGAACAGCCCTATTGGGTTTATTTCATGGTTAAATGATTCCCTTTTCTCTGTAATAATAAAACAGTACCTGTACTTGATCCCAACTAAGATATAATTACCCCTTATTGGGGGCAGAACAGCGCTATTGGGTTTATTTAATGGTTAAATGATTCCCTTTTCTCTGTAATAATAAAACAGTACCTGTACTTGATCCCAATTAAGATATAATTACCCCTTATTGGGGGCAGAACAGCCCTATTGGGTTTATTTAATGGTTAAATGATTCCCTTTTCTCTGTAATAATAAAACAGTACCTGTACTTGATCCCAACTAAGATATAATTACCCCTTATTGGGGGCAGAACAGCCCTATTGGGTTTATTTCATGGTTAAATGATTCCCTTTTCTCTGTAATAATAAAACAGTACCTGTACTTGATCCCAACTAAGATATAATTACCCCTTATTGGGGGCAGAACAGCCCTATTGGGTTTATTTAATGGTTAAATGATTCCCTTTTCTCTGTAATAATAAAACAGTACCTGTACTTGATCCCAACTAAGATATAATTACCCCTTATTGGGGCAGAACAGCCCTATTGGGTTTATTTCATGGTTAAATGATTCCCTTTTCTCTGTAATAATAAAACAGTACCTGTACTTGATCCCAACTAAGATATAATTACCCCTTATTGGGGCAGAACAGCCCTATTGGGTTTATTTAATGGTTAAATGATTCCCTTTTCTCTGTAATAATAAAACAGTACCTGTACTTGATGGAAATTACAGAAAGACCCCTTACCCAGAAAGCTCCAGGTCTTGAGCATTCTGGATAACGGGTCCCATTCCTGTACTAAAAAGCTACACCTAGTAAGGATGTTGGTATATATAGTTTATGTACTGTATGTGAGTGTATGAGTATGAGTGTATGTATATATATGCACACTGGGTTTACATGGAAGGGTTGGACATGATGGTCTTTTTTCAACCCAACTTAACTATGTAATGTATATACAAAGTACAAACCTATTTTTATATTTTTCTATATAACCCAATCACTGTTATAAAAGAACAAAATGACATTTCTCCATCTCACCCTCCTGGACAGATGGGCAGAATGGTCATTGACATCTTTCCATTTGGTCCTATTTAGTCTGCGGTGTTGGCAAATACTGTATGTATTGTGTGTAAGTGCATGCAGCTCCCTCACCCCCGGTTGCGTTCGTGTCGTTCTGGCGTCGGAATACAAAGCTGACTGGGAGCTATGTGTGTCACGGAGATGGAAATTGAATGTGATGGTTCCAGGGAGACTCTCCTCCCAGCGGCTGATTCGGCCTGACTGGTTTTATGGTTGCCCATGATGCATAGTGTATGTGAAGTACCCATCTGCACTGGTGTCTGCCCACCAGCTACCCTGCCACGTTGGCAAAAGTGGCCCCGTTGCCGAGAAGGATCCGAGCGGAGCTGCAGATGCCTCCCTTTAGCCCAAATTCCTTCTGACAATGTTCACATCCAGTTAGGGCCCAAAGTGCTTAGACATGTCACTTGGGATAAATAATGTGCCGTCCCTTTCCCCCATGCAGTATTGCTGCAGGAGACGTAACCCCCAGCGCTAATGAGATTCAGAGCAGAGGAAATCTGACCCGGGCTGCGCATTGGCTTTATATGTTCTTTTCCTTTTGCACCGTGTCTCTCCAGCGCAGCGATACCCCCGGTACCCACGGCATAAAGGCCACGTTAGGCATGAACGGGATTATCCGTATATATATTATTCTCATGATCCATTCAGTGTCTATAAGGTACATCATTAGAATGGGCAAAAATACCCTTAATAAAAATATATAATAACAAATATCAGCCCGCAGTCTTGTTTCTCTATATGGTCACAGAACCCCTCAGTGACTTCTAATATCCTTATCATTTACAGTAGGGGGTACATTATCCCTTATAATACATGAGTGATACTCAGAGTTCCCTGTATAACTCAGCCTGCAGCCTTGTGCCTTTATATGGGCACAGAACCCCTCAGTGACTGCTAATATCCTTATCATTTACAGTAGGGGGTACATTATCCCTTATAATACATGAGTGATACTCAGAATTCCCTGTATAACTCAGCCTGCAGCCTCGTGCCTTTATATGGGCACAGAGCCCCTCAGTGACTGCTAATATCCTTATCATTTACAGTAGGGGGTACATTATCCCTTATAATACATGAGTGATGCTCAGAGTTCCCTGTATAACTCAGCCTGCAGCCTTGTGCCTTTATATGGGCACAGAACCCCTCAGTGACTGCTAATATCCTTATCATTTACAGTAGGGGGTACATTATCCCTTATAATACATGAGTGATACTCAGAGTTCCCTGTATAACTCAGCCTGCAGCCTTGTGCCTTTATATGGGCACAGAACCCCTCAGTGACTGCTAATATCCTTATCATTTACAGTAGGGGGTACATTATCCCTTATAATACATGGAAACGGAATCCCTTTCAGCCCGACAGGCTGTTTAATACCATCATTCATGAGGCAGTTGGGCGAGAGATCTGACAGTATAATGTGCATCAGTGTGCCAGTTCTGACTACTGAAAGTACAGTATAAGTTTCTTTGGCTGCAAGTTGCCGGGGAATGTAATAAAGCAGCAGCGAGAAACTGACCTGCTCCACTTTTATCCCAGTAGCCAGAGGAATCGGCTTCTCTAATTATGAAACAAAAAGCAAGTTTGAAACATATTTTATTCCCCGCAGTCGGTTTGCGCTGCAGTTAAATATGTCTGGTTTAACCACATACCTTCTCATTAATCTGAGCCTATTTAAATTAATTTTGTAATCCCGGAGGGAGAGCAGGTAAATGGCCAAGAGAAATTACACTGATAAATGCTTAATGCCAATAGCCAGAAGAATTTCCTGATTTTTTTTTAGCTGCGGCGGGATAATGACACATTTATTTGTGCGTATATAGAGTAGGAGAGGGCGCCTTAAAGGGCCAGTAGCCCCCAAAAATGATTCCTTTATTGCTAAGATATAGGGACCTCGTGGGAGATTATGTAATAAAAGACACTTTGCCCAGGAGCAGTAACCTATATCAACCAATCAGCAGGAAGCATTTATTGGTCACCTGCTTCAAAGCAAGCATTTTATTGGTTGCCATGGGTTACTGCTCCTGGGCAAACGTAGTGCTTTATATTACACATGGGGGAAAGAAAAATACGTGGCGGTCACTTTTAAGCACAACAATAGCAGAATACAGCAATAGAATTGGCTGCCCAGTGGCAAGGGCTGCGCAAGGTGGCATCCTCATTAGCAACAAGCAAATTTATCCCGAGAAAAAAAAATTGCAAAACGCGGCTATCACGTGACTTTTTTGAGACTTTTTTGACACAACCATGGCTTTTTTTGATGCAACTGTGACTTTTTGTAACGAACAGCGACTTTTTAAAAACTTTTTCCTCATTCATCGAGTTTTCTCCGGAGGAAATTTTTGTGCCCGTATTGTGAAATCCGCCAATGCCGGAATGCAGAATTTCGCTGCAAATCCATGCCTGCCAAAAAATTTCTCTCATCCCTAATTGGCATCATGATGGGCGCCAGTTGAATGGGGCATATGTCCATATGGCTTTGCCCCTAACATTGCAGCCTGTTCATCCACAAAAAGACAAGGGAGGGGGGTCCCGGTTGCATCATGAGTTGCAGCCACTGAACACAAGTGCATCAAAGCCAAATAGTAGCCAAATGGATACAAGTACTTGTTGTGTCTCCTTGGCCATCAGTATTAGAATGACATTAGCATGTGGGGCAATTAATCTGCCCTGCCTATTGAACCCCGGAGTTACCCCACAGGGTCGTTACCCCGCTGCGTCAGGGGAGGAACGGTCGGGCAGAGGGAAGGCCGGCACAGGTCGGGTCTGGGCCGCCAGTCCGAACCTGTTACCCCAATATTCAAGTTGGCAGTAGCTCCAGGGTTCCGCAGGGTCAACAGGGGCCTCAACAGAAGAGGCTGGATGGATGTAATGGGGCTTGGCACAACTATATGGAAGTGCAGCAAGTATGTTTGGACCTTTTAAGGACAAGGTCAATAAGTGCACCATGTTAGATTGGCCGCACTCCACTCTGCGTTCATAAATGACCCCTCTTGGATTTTTAGCCCAAAACCAACCCCGTCCTTTGTTCTAAAGCCTACAGCCTGAGCAGTTATTGGCTCCGTTCTGGCACTTCGCTATATGACAAAACCCTCTTAATCATTCTATATATATATATATATATTGCATATAAAGCCCCAGTCATCTGAATTTATAAGAAAAATGAGCTGTTCTGCCTGGAACCAGTCCAAATGTTCTCATATTTAATAAGGCTAATTAAGTCCAATGCCTCGATCTCCAGCCAAACTTGCACTATCACAATAAGTTTTTCTTATTATTTAAGCTTTATACGTTTAACTATGTAAATGTTCAGCTTTTATCTCCTGTCTGTATAAATATAAAGGCGTGAAGCTGAAACCACACTAAAGGGCAACGTCTCAACTGACTTTAGCAGATTATTGCTTGTATATTGGGATTCTTCTTCTGGAGAGGAAACCGGTTCGTTGGTAGCCGTCCAGAAACAGTCAAGATTGATTGAAAATACAATTATTGGGCTGCATTTTTATACGTTTTTATATTCCATAAAATTAGAGCACTGGTAAGAATCAGCCTCTTGTTGTGCTTCACAAATGAACTGTTATTAACCAGTAGCCGTTAATACCCCTTTCCCCACTTTGATGCTCTTATGATGCCCTTCCTCTGTAGAATGTCATAAGAGTTGCATTGTTAGACTAAACGTTAGGTAGTACAAAGTGCTCCGGCCCATGAAAAATGCTCTTCAAGTTGATCAAGAGGGGGGTGAACATTCTACCAACTTCCAACTCAAGCTAAACCTTCTTATCCATGTTATAGCATAAGGCACTCAAGCCAGGGTTGGACTGGGCCGCCGGGACAACGGGAAAAATCCCGGCAGACCCTGGCTCTAGTGGGCGCCGGCGGCCCAGACCAGACCCTTGCTGGCGCTCCCCCTGCCCAACCACTCCTCCCCTGATGTGTTAAATTTACGCACTCGGGAGAGGACGTTGGGTGGGGGGCCCTGCGAGGGGGGTTAGGGGGGGCCCTGCGGGGGGGGGTTAGGGGACGTGGCCGGCGGGGGCACTTGCAGGGCCCCTGGGGCAGGAGCCCCGGTGGGTCCTTCATCCCCCAGTCCTACCCTGACTCAAGCCACATTGAACTCCACCAGTAGATCTACTATTTTTCTTTCTGCCAGTTTTCTTACCAGGAAATGTTATAATCCAAGTGTCCTTTGGTAAAGAACCCATCCTGTGCTGATGAGCTGATTTTCTTCAGTCTCAAAAAATGAGATGCAAGAGATCATTTATTAAAGACCCAAATGCAATTGATATGGTTGCAAAATGGTACCCCTCAGTGCTCAGTTACGCCATGTTGGCATAGTTGGGCTCTGCACCTTGAGCCATTGGCACCATAGGCATGGGGTGGTAGGTACAGGGCTCCTTAGCTCGAGGCAACATACGTTGCTTGAGGTGCAAGCTAGACTATGCAGACCCCAGTGTTTTATCTATAGGAATGTTAATGTATTTGCCCTCCATTTTGGAACACAAACACACGATGCAAAGGAAAAAAACTTCCTGCTTTGCACCCTTATGACCATCAGTTGCAAATGAGTCCTACAGTGTTACTAGGCTAAGATTACCCCAGTCCAAGCTGGCAGCTTATTTAGCATTGGAAAGGCAGCCCAACTGATATAGGCACAAAAATTCTCCTGATATCTCTCAACCAGGTTAAAAAGCCCATCTGAAAAGGACAGCATCAGTGTGTTGATGATGTTCTCTTTCTACAGGTCTACCAGGGCCCTATCGGTCTGGTGGGGATGCCCATATGCAGCTCCCTGTGTTTTATTCATAGATCAAACATATTTGTCCTTCACTCTGGAGCACAAACACTGCCTGTGGCTACTAAGAATAGGGCAGGACGCAAAGGGAAAAACTTTCCACCCTTATTTTGACCACCAATCATGAATGTGTCCTACAGAGTTACTAGGCCAAGGTTACTGAAGCACCCCTGTCCAAGCTGGCAACTTATTGGCCTGTGCATTGGGCTCTCTGGAAAGGCTGCCCAACTGATTAATGGCCAAAAACTCGCCATCCAGAAAGGGCTGCATCAGAGCCTCGTTCTCTTTCTACAGGTCTCTTGGGCCTCATTATGATCCAATCATTGGTCAGGTGAGGTGATCATTTTGAGCCCCCTGTGTTTTAGTCATAGAGGAATGTTCACTTATTTGCCCTCCATTGTTGAGCACAAACACTCCCTGCAGGAGATAAGTATGGGATGCAACTTTTTTGCCGAATTTTTTGCATTTTGCATCCTTCCCCATCAATTACAGAATCCCTAGGCCAGACAGTTCTTCTCACAAACTTTTGGATAACCGTGTATATATTTCTACACGTCCATAGCTGCCTATAAGATGAAATTAAGCCCTGGGGCATTTTTAAGGAACACTCAGATGGACATGTTCTCAATGCATTTTACTTGCACCCCTTAAACACCCCCATCTATATGGACTCCAATAAATTCGTTCTAGAATATTAAAATTATCAAGGGTTCTTTCAATCACAGAGGATAAAATGGCGAACGTGCCTACGAGCAAATTAATGGTTAATAGGGATTTCTGAACAATGGCGGGCGGAATATTATGAAATGGGGTGGGGGCATTTTTATCTCCGCTCGGCGCAGCCTAATGTCAATATTTCAAATCGAGCAGATGGTTTTCAAGTTTATGCGCTTTCTCATAATGTAATTTGACATGGTAAGGTGCCCAGAAGAAGTGACACAGCAGGACACATCTGCCTCTATATCAAACAAAGTGCATTCAGATCTTCATATCAAATAAAAGGAAATAAATTGCCGGCGCGGAGCTGGGTACAAAACGCAGTCATTGGCTCCGGGCTGAATACTGAGCTCCCATATTTATTATAGAATTGAATGCAAATCTGGAGAAAGATCTGTCACCGAGCACATACTGTACTCACCAACGGGCTTAGAGAAGCAATAACTTTCTTCTCTAGGGCCACAACCATAAAACCTCTAGGGCCACAACCACAAAGCCTCTAGGGCCACAGCAACATAGCCTCCATTGCCTCTACTGAGTCCGCATTACTCTCATTGCATATTCCTTGGGTTCTGCATTGCTCCTGCTGGCTAATCCAACCATAGCTCAGGGGACAAACTGCAATAAATCTGAGTTGGCTTATATATCCTGGCTGTACTCAAGCTGATAAAAGTGGCCACCTCAACCCCTCTAGCCCAAGTTGCATGTGTATGAAGCCTTCAGGGCAGACTGACCAACTTATCAGACAAAATCCCATCTGGCAAGGAGCACAATATTTTGTTGGTGCCATACTCTCCTGCTAGGCCCCCATTATGATCCAGTCATCGGCCTGTGCAGAACCAATTTTTGAAACTCCACCCAGACCCAAGACCCGCAACCCACAGCCCAGACCTGCAACCTGCATTTCTACCTGTTTGGACCCACTACCCAACCTGCAACTGCCTTATCCTCAACCTGAACCACAACCCTCTGACCACCTTAAAACAGGAAGTGCTGTTGCTGAAAACTGGAGGTGACATCATAAGAAGTGGGCGGGGGTAGATAAAAATGTAAAAAAATATCTAAAGGAGATAATAAATAGTATAGATACTATAATATTGAAAAAAGAATTATAGATAAGAACTTGACCCACATCTATACCTACATCCAAAAATCTGACCCACAACCTGCAGGGTATCCTATGAGTACCCGACCTTCCTCAGGATGGTGTTAGTTTAGGGCAAGAGAAGAATGCACAGAACATTGCACCCGTTCCTTGCCACAGCTGGGGCAGTTCATGGGTTGCACCATTGAGTAGTTGCGCTTGGTCACTTTGGGCAACTGCTCTTTTGCAGTTTAGTACCTATCTTAAAGCTTTATATTTAATGGAACCTGGAGCTCCAAAGAAGTCTCTGCTAAGTCTCTGGATCATTTTTGTGCATTTCCATGACTCCATATCTGTGGTTCGTTATAGCCTATAAGTCTATGAAAGTTTTTTTTTGGGGGGGGGGTTTGCATCAGGCCCCACCCATCAGCCTTTAGATATTTTTTATTCATAACATTTAGCATGAAACGGATAGAACTATTGCAACCAACTTATAAAATGTGCATCATTATTTATTCTATATGGTTTCTCACTCAGCCTCCCTATTCGGGCTTTTTCCAGCACGCAGGTGAAAATGCTGTCTGGTTGTCAGGGGGGTCACTGACCCCATCAACAACAACAAAAGAAAGTGTAATGACTGCAAGGCTTCAACTTTGTCTGAGAGAAGGTTCCAGACTGCTTTGTGCCCATTATTTACCACTGACAAGGTGAGATGTCAGCTTTTGTTAACTTTGGGTTGGATAAATCGAGCAATGATAATTTTTACCAGTCTATGAACAGACAGTATTATCAAAAAATGTGAGATAAGCAATGTAGTAAATTGGTGCAGAGCAGAGGCCTTTAGGGGTTCAAGC